>NC_056733.1:1475853844-1475908844 GCF_019279795.1 Protopterus annectens | reverse complement strand
AGGCTGACAAATACAAAAATAAAATACTTGGCATTCATTCCAGAATCTACACAAAACTTCAAATGTGACGAGAATTTGTCATTATGGACATAAATAAGCATAAATCCATTAACAGGCAGAGTTCAAGCTTGAACAAAATCTACTGTTCGTTCTCTGTGCTGGCCATTTCTTATTTACAGAGATGCATATTCAATTCCCAGAACAAATTCTGCTAATAAAATTCTTAGAGGTCCATATGATGACAATTAGGGCCAGATTCTGGGCCTGAAACAGGCATATATTACAGATTTCTACTATTTGCAATTTTTCAAGGCAATAATTATTTACTCATCAACAGAAACTTGATTTACTTAAATTATTTAACAATACAGAAATGGCAACTGGAGGCCCCTATATTTTCTGCTGTTTACAGTAGCATAAAGGAGATAACAGTGTAGCCATTTTTCACAGTGAGTCACTGATCCTGTCAAACAACCTAGCACCCATACACAAAGAAGAAGAATGCAACTTTCTGTAACTTAATACAAAGTATAATGCTGCATTCATATATTTCCATATAATCACACACAATATATATATAGTTTACTATGAAAATGTGGAAAAATCAAAACAATTTTCCACTTTTTGATCAGATTCATTATCCGAATTTGGTAATACAGAATTACCAAAATGTCGGAAATGGTAATCACAGAATCGGCATAAAAACACCAGAAGTTCGAATGTCGAAATTCCTTGTTATCGGTGATGTTTTTGCAAGGGGAGCCCCCCTGCAGGCCCTACACCCCCTGCATATCATATATTCCAACTCAGAGATCACGCTACAGTGAGTTAGGGGTAAATTTCCTGATCCCCACTCTAGTGCGATCTGTTATCAGAACATTGATCCCATATTAGCGAATACATACAAGCATTCGCAAATGAGGTTTCAAACATTTCCAGATCAGCATTACAGAAACTGGAAAACACGCATTCAACCATCTCAGTTTTGCTTATGTACCATTCCGCATTTTGATAGCAAAACTATTTGTGTATGTATGTATGCATATATAAAGTGTGTGTGTGTGTGTGTGTGTGTGTGTATATATATATATATATATATATGTATATATAAATATATAAATACATATACATACATACAAGTGTATATATACATACACACATATGATTAGAAGTCTCACACATCAAAAACACTAACTACATTGCATGATCCGAGAAATAAAACACACAAAACAATGCAATATTAAATTTTGATTCTATACAAACTGCAGAACATTTCTGTATTGATGAAACAAGCAGACAACAGTCCACACCCATTTATAAATAAAACACACATATAAATACACATGCATGTATATATATATATATATATATATATATATATATATATATATATATATACACACATATATATATATACATACATACACACACACACACAGGGTTACCCTCATTTCGTTGAAAGCTCATTTGACTGACACTCATTTGATTAAGACCAAATGACAAATTTCATTTCACTGACGCTTCATTTGATGACAATTAGTACTGCCAGTGTCTACAGCACTGTAAGGCAAGCAAAAGGAATATGTCCTTTTCCGCACTGTAGTGTGGCCCAGGAGTTATTATATATAGTTGGGGGTGGTGGGCACAGTCCCCCACTTACTTTGGTTTTACTAAACAATATAAAACCAAAAGCAGAGAATATAACATGAATGTAAGTGGGGGGCTAGGCTCCAAATATCCCCCAGTGTGGGGGGCTGTGCCCCCCACACCTCCACTAACTATATATACCAACTCCATGGTCGCACTACAGTGGGGAAAATGACATATTTGTACTTGCTTTACAGTGCTCTAGACACTGCCAGTACTAATTGTCTGTCAAATGAAGTGTCAGTCATTTGGTCCGACTAAAATGTTGGTCAGTCAAATGAGCTTTCGACGAAATGAAGGTAATTCATATATATATATATATATATATATATATATATATATATATATATATATATATATATATATATATATATATATATATATATATATATATATATATATATATATATATATATGTGTATATATATCTATATATATATATATATATATATATATACACATATGCATATATATATACACA
Source organism: Protopterus annectens (assembly GCF_019279795.1). Classification (NCBI taxonomy): domain Eukaryota; kingdom Metazoa; phylum Chordata; order Ceratodontiformes; family Protopteridae; genus Protopterus; species Protopterus annectens. The sequence continues at coordinate 1,475,906,716 of NC_056733.1, read as the reverse complement.
CACACACACACACACACACACACACACACACACACACACACACACAGTGGAAATGAACACACCCCTGTTAAAATGCCAGGTTTTTGTGATATTAAAAAATAAACTTTTCCCACCTTTAATGTGACCTATAACCAGTACAATTCAATTGAAAAACAAATCAATCTGTTAGGGGAAAAATATTAAAAATAAAAAACGTACAATACTCTAGTTGCATACGTTTGCACACCCTTAAAGTAATACTTTGTTGAAGCACCTTTTGATTTAATTACAGCATTCATTCTTCTTGGGTAGGACTCATCAGCATGGCACATCTTTATTTGGCAATACTTGCAAACTCTTCCTTGCAAAAGTGCTCCAAATCTTGCAAGGACATCTTCAGGTCACCCCAAAGATTTTCAGTTGGATTTAGGTCTGGGCTCTGGCTGGGCCATTCCATAACTTTAATTTTCTTCTGGTGAAGCCATTATTTTGCTGATTTGGATGTTTGCTTGGGGTCATTGTCATGTTGAAAGGTGAAATTCCTCTTCAGCTTTCTAGCAGATGCCTGAAAGTTTTGGGCCAAAAGTGATGGGTACTTGGAACTGTTCATAATTCCCTCCACTTGACTAAAGCCCCAGTTCCAGATGAAGAAAAGCAACCAGAAAGCATGATACTGCCATCACCATGTTTCACCGTGGGGATGGTGTTCTTTTGGTGATGCGAAGTGTTGTTTTTGCGCCAAACGTACATTTTGGAATTGCGGCCAAAAAGTTCAACCTTGGTCCATCAGACCATAACGCATTTTCCCACATGCTTTTGGGAGACTTGATGTACTGTTTTGCAAATTTTAGGTGGGCCTGGATGTTTTTCTATGTAGAAAAAGGCTTCTGTCTTGCAACCCTACTCCATAGTCCAGACATATGGAGAATATGGGAGACTGTTGTCACATGTAGTACACAACCAGTACTTGCCAGAAATTCCTGCAGCTCCTTCAGTGTTGCTATAGGTCTATTGGCAGCCTCCCTGACTAGTTTTTGTCTAGTCTTTTCAAAAATTTTGGAGGGATGTCCAGTTCTTTGCAACGTCACTGTTGCCCATATTTTCTCCACATTTTGATGATGGTCTTCACTGTGTTCCATGCTATAGCCAATCCTGTGGAAATTTTTTTGTACCCTTCTCCTGAATGATTCTTCTTCTTCTTCTTTCGGCTTTTCCCGGTTAGGGGTCGCCACAGCGGATCACCTTGTCCGCACAGTAATTGGCAGTGGAGTTTTACGGTGTCGAGTTGCCAGCCCGGCGCCCAACCTTCCACAGAAGGCACACTCACACGCACACCTAGGGCCAATTTAGAGTGTCCAGTCCACCTGCAGCATGTCTTTGGGATGTGGGAGGAAACCGGAGCACCCGGAGGAAACCCACGCGACCACAGAGAGGACATGCAGACTCCGCACAGAAGGCACCCCAGCCAAGGATCGAACCGGAGAACCTCTTGCTGTGAGGCGGCAATGCTAACCACTGCACCACCGTGGCCGCCCTGTACCCTTCTCCTGAATGATACCTTTCAAAAATGAGATCCTTTTGATGCTTTGGAAGCTCTCTGTGAACCATGGCTTTTGTTGCAGCAAGCAACTGAGTAAATGTCAGGAAAATCCTACTAGGACAGCTGAACTTTATTTGGGGTTAGTCAGAGTCTCTTTAATTGATGGCAGGTGTGTACCCAAGACGAATGAATGCTGTAATTAAATCAAAATGTACTTTAACAAAAGTATTAGTTTAAGGGTGTGCACATTTATGCAACCAGCATTTTGTATATTTTTCCCCTAACAGATTTGCTGTTTTTTCAATTGAATTGTACAGGTCAAAGGTCACAGGTCACATTAAACGTGGGAAATGTTTTGAAATGATTTATTGTGGTCTCATTTTTTTATATCACAAAAACCTGGCATTTTAACAGGGGTGTGTAAACTTTTTATATCCAGTGTGTGTGTGTGTGTGTGTGTGTGTGTGTATATATGTGTATATATATATATATATATATATATATATATATATATATATATATATATACACACACACACACACACACACACACACACACACACACACACACACACAATTACACACACACAAACATGAAAGAAGCTTATACTGTATGAAAAAGTAACTTGCTGTGAGTAGTGAACGAATCTAGCCATCCACAACCTCTTTTCCCATTTTTGCAAAAGGGTATGGTTGTCACTCCAACAGTGACAATCTAGAGCAAAGGTTCACACCACTGTGTGTGCAGATGTTCTTGCACATCTCACACTTACACTCACTCTCACACTTTTGGCCAGTTTAGAGTGTCCAATCCACCTACGTGCACGTCTTTGGAATGTGGGAGAAAACCCATATGAATGCAGTGAGGACATGTAGACTCTGAACAGAAGGCAGCCCAGAGGAATCGAACCATAGAACCTCTTGCTGTGAGGTGACCACGCTAACTGCTGCGCCAAACAGAGATATAATACTAAGTCTCTCGTAATCACAGTCAGTTTGTTACATTGCATAGTGCTGAGTTCTCCTGTTTAGGTGCAGTTGAAAATAGACAAAATGATGTACCAAAACAGTAATCCCAACAGTTTATTCAAAATAAATCTTTCAAGTGCTTTCTTCCCGGAAGCCTTGACTTCATCAGAACCAATTAAATGTTTCAAAGACCCCCATTTAAAAAATATAGTACAGCCAATCAAAAACACTTAACCCATACATGTGATAACATTTTAAAATGCCACAAATAAATTAGTTTATACAAACAGTAAAATATATATAAATATATTACATACATAACACAATTGTAATTCAAAGTGCTAAAGCTCTAAACTTTAAAAATGGCATAACAGAAATATATTTGTTAATACCAGGGGTGTGAGCAGCGTTTAATCCTTTGTCCAGCATCACAATTAAGTAATGCAAAAATCTGAGGAATATTTGGTACAGCTGTGTCAATTCCTTGTGCCTGGTTCCAAGCACAGAATCTCTTCCACTTTCCAGCATAAGATTTTCTGCATGTCCTCTCTCACCACATCCATAAACCTTATCTCATGCCTTCCTCTTTTCCTGTTACGTGGTAGCTTCATCCTTAGCATCTTTTTTCCAATATACTCAGCATCCCTCCTCAGCACATGTCCAAACCAACATAATCTGAACACTAATACAATAGTTAATGATGTGCACTTTAATGATTACAGTGCTTGGTATGAGGGTATCCTTTGATAATGTGAAGAAACAGACTGATGTCAATATTAAAAGGAAGAAAAATAAACTGTTGAGGGACGAAGCTGAATATAAGGATAGATTAGCTTATCCATTTCCCTAAATCATATTTTATCAACACGAATGAAACAAGGCAACAAGGGAGGGAGCAAAACATGGTTAGGAATCATAATGATGATGATTACTTAGTGAACAAAGAAGAATCTTATGACCAAGGGTATCCACCTCTTAGGAGATCTGAAAGGCTTACTAATAAGGGCGTCGGTTGTAACACTAATAATAATTTTTTAGTGAGGCAGGGTCGTGGGAGGGGTCAAACCCCCCCGAGGACAGGGGTGGAGAAGGGGGAGTTACAACCACTGAACAGTAATGAGACCGAAGGCATAATAGTGAACTATGAAGGGAGGCTTTTCAGCCTAGGAGGTTTTAATATTTTTAATTATTCGGATGAAGTTATCACTTGTGAACACTTCTCATTATTAAACAAAGGGATGAAGTTTATTCCAACCAGAAAGGAAGAAGCGTTTCATATACTCCTGGAACTTAAGAACTATACCAGGAAGTTAAATTTAAAGTGTATTTTTAATAACAGAAATGTCAACAGTCTAAGTGAACGTGTAGAATTGTTCTCGCAGTTTAAGAAAAAAAGTTGTTATAACCCCCCGCTACACCCAGTTATAGCATCCTTTGAGGACGTTTGTACACAAGAGATTTTTATGTTATATAACACTAGTAAAAGAGGATATTTTAAGTTATCAGCTAGTGAAAGTAATGTTTTGGATAACTTTAGTGGAAAATACAAACATCAGGGTAATGGTGCCTGATAAAGGTGGGGATATTGTCATCGTGAACAAAACGGATTATAATTGCTGTATCCTTGCTATGTTGCACGATGATGTTTCGAAGGGGAATAGTTTAAACAGAACCAAGGGATAAGCTATGGGCTCTAGTTGTGCCCCTTTATTTGCCAACTTGGTTATGTACAGTTAGGAGAAAAAAATATGTATTTAATACTGACTTTCAACACAAATGGTCCTTGTATTTATGATTTCTGGACAATATTGTTATTTTGTGGAAGATTGATGGTTATGGTGAAAAGTTCAGTGAACATAACAGTATTTGTGATTATTTTAAGTTCATAGGTTCATACTAGGCTATCTGCCCTGGGGCAATTACAAGCCTAGCCCGATTTTGTTTGGCTTACGCCACCCCTTGATTTGAGTATACTGTGCCCTTTTTAAGGTTTAGTTTACTGTGCCTCTGTCTAATAGTGACACGGAAGTAATCCCCGGGACAAACCTATGATTCCCCCATCCACTCATCAAGATTCTTATTGAACAGATTCAGTGAGGTGCTCTGCCTAACATGAATTGGAATTCTATTAGAGCGAAGGGAGCCTCTGGGTTATGAATCTGTCCCTCCAGCAAGTTCTATTTATTTCTGTGCTGAGGTTCAAGTCCCTCGAGCGTGTGGCTCTAAGGGATTTAGATTTACTGAGGTGGAGCATGTCCATTAATTCTGGATTGGACATAGCTTTATATGTCAGGCATATAATGATGGTGGAATTAATTACTTGGACATGACAATTCGTAAGGAACCCTTGTTGAAAGAATTTTCTTCCACTATATATAGGAAACCCACATTTTCCAATGATTATTTGGAATTTAGTAGTAATCACCCCTTTTCTATGAAAAAAGTATCATTAAAGGTCAATTTATAAGAGTGGCCAGAATGTCTTCAACATTTAACAGATTTATTAGAGAGATGGACGTACTAATTTTTTTAGGGATAGAGGTAACTCCGAAAAACTTGTTTTGGATATGTATAAGGTAGTGAAGGAGAATTGGGGGGTTAGGTATACTCCTCTATTGGGTAATTTTATGGAGACTCGTGGGGAGACACGTCAAGTCTGATGGATATGCGAGCGGTATGGTTTTAACTTTTGGTAGCAACAGCCAAAATGTTAAGGACATTTTACGTAAGAATTGGCTTTTGTTCAGGGCTAATAATGAGCTTCAGTCTATTTTGGGGAATAATCCAAGTTTTGTGTTCAAAACTAATGTTAACTTAAAATTTGTTTGAACATCCTATTTTGTTCAAAGGTGTGTCTGAAAAAGCCACTACGGGTTGTGGGCATTGTAATTATTGTAAGTGCATCCTTAAGGATTCACTATTGTCTATTGGTGAATTTGGTGTAAGGGTGAAAACAGTTGTGGGCAATTGTGGAACTAAGGGTTGTCTATTTGGCGATGTGTCAACACTGTTCTAGTTTTTACATAGGGAAAACGAAAAGGACTCTCCGTAGAAGAATGTATGAACATTTATATGCCATTAGACAGGAAAACACAAACAATGTCCTTTTTAGACATTTAAATAGTAATCCATGTAGTACAAGATTTTTATTTGGCATTTTAAAAATTGTTTATATGGATTTGGGGGGGGGGGTGATTGGGCCAACACACTTGAAAGAGCCGAAATGAAATTGCAAATAAGATTAAATGCTGCTCACACCCCTGGTATTAACGAATATATTTCTATTATGCCATTTTTAAAGTTTAGGGCTTTAGCACTTTGAATTACAGTTGTGTTATGTATGTAATATATTTATATATTTTTACTGTTTGTATAAACAAATTTATTTGTGGCATTTTAAAATGTTATCACATGTATGGGTTAAGTGTTTTTGATTGGCTGTACTATATTTTGTACATGGGGGTCTTTGAAACGTTTAATTGGTTCTGATGAAGTCCAGACTTCCTGGAAGAAAGCACTTGACCGATTTATTTTGAATAAACTGTACTGTTTTGGTACATCACTTTGTCTATTTTCAACTGCACCACTCCAGCCAGGCGGAAAAAGGGTTTGGTTTTCCTGGTTCTGTTTTTGCCTTTTTTTACACCGTTGGTTTGTCTGAATCCTCCTGTTTATTACACTGCCCAACATTTAATATTCCACACATTAACAAAGAAAGTAGAAGTAATGCTGAATGCGAGGAAATATATATAGTGTTGTAATTTAACACTAAAAGTGAGCATTTCTTACGGTTTCATATAAACTTGCATACTGCATTACTAATAGAACACTTCACACTTGAACGTCACCTCCTACAAGTCAGTTCACTTACAGAAGTGTACCTATTCATTTTCAGTGTCAAAATGTTGAATGAAGTATTTTACACTCTAATACTTAAGGACTACTGAGCTGTGTAAGCAGCACAGAACAAATCCATAACCTTTATTACAGCGATTTACTGCAAATGTAAACATAAATGCAGGTAACCAAGTTAAAATATAAATGTTTACTACATGACTTTTATGGTATATGAAAGAATTTTAAAACGCTAAATTACAACTTCATGTCACTTACTTGTATTAAATGTGTTGTAGTAGAGAGCCTCCACCCACCACCACCCCGTGCACCCCTGGTAACTAAAATAAATTACATTTCAAATCTATTGGAAAACACACACATGCAAACACCTACTTTACTTTTGGATATCGTGACCTAGGAGATGGAAATGTCGGAGTACTTTTTATGCATGTATATTTCACTACTATGTCTAGTAGATATTGTTCTACCTGTGTTGCTTTTTATACTGAACTCAAGTCTTCCAGATTTCTTACACAGAAGTCAACATTTTGAAATTTATGGACATGGCACTCTAATATTCAGTTAGTAGCCATACCTCCAAACTGGTGGCACTTGGTGCACAGGATTAACACTATGAGCTGTTAGCAGGCTGTTTTATGTAGTCCTTGATTCCCTCAGCCTCTGCTTACTGTGCGTCTCTTGAGCAATTCACTTTACCAAACAATGGTCTGGGGCAATTAGAAAATTGGTTCAGGCTCCTTAATGGTATCCTCAATATCATGCCTAACAACTACCTATAATCCATCATGTAGCTGAAAAATATTGTACAAATTTACCTGAAATGTAGTTAGCTGAAGGGATCTGGAAGGAAAGTACACAACTGAACTAAAGAAAGAAGACTGGAAGGATAGACCCATCTGAGCAAACAATTAAAGGCAGATCATACAAGACTGGCAGCAAACAAACAGTGGTACTGAATTAATTCTTTGCTTTAGTCTCCAAAAAACAAAAAGGATAATGCCATACTTTGAGGGAAGGCAGACAGCAGTGAGAAGAGTAAGCCGACACGAAGATATAGATGGAGGAAGGGAGGGAAGTAGCAATCCTTTTTATTGTACAAAGCAAAGGGAGCAGACGTTCTGCCTCCCAACATCCCAAGACATAGGCTCAATGTACTAGCAGACTATATTAACAGATATCTTCAACAGATCACTGGCTAGTGCACCAGTTCTAAAGAAGTGAAAGACAGCAAGTGGATACGCCATGTACAATGGTGGTGGCAGAAAAATATGGGGAGCTAAAGGCCTGTTAGCTTAAATGCAGCAGCAAGAAGTCATGAGGTCTATCCTGAGGAGAAGTCGGTAGTATTTCTAAACAACGGTCTCCAAGACAGCAACAAATATAAAATTATGGAGAAGATGATTTGCCAGTTAAACCTAAACAGTTTTGCAACATAGTTACAGATGCACTTGACAGGGAATACCAGCAAATGTAATCTACCTTGAACTTCAGCAAGGTTTGCTTTGGCTCTGTCCTACACAGGAAACTTCTAAGAAAAGTGAAAAGGTTGGGGTGAGGACCAAACCTGAGGAATTAGATCACAGCATTGTTGAATGGTAGAATACAGAGGACTGCGGTGAGAGCTATAATGCCAGGAATTAGGAAAGTGACTTGCTCAGTTACGCAACAGGCAAATGCAGGTGGAATCAATCAATCAAACCACGTACCCTTGGTATAGGATGCAGCTCATTAACAGCTTGAAGCCTTAGTTTACTGCTCTAACTGCCAGACAAATGTAGATGTTTCTTGCATTAACCAGGAACTGAACCCAAGAGAAACAAACTCTTCATGGAGGACACCAAGATAAGTGCAGCAGTAGATGACTGTGGCAAAAACAGCAGGGAAGACTTTGGATCGATTGAACAAATTGACAGAGAAGTGGCAGCTGAGGCTCATTGCAAAAAAGGGCAATTTACTCTCCCTAGGCCACTGTGAAGTATTCACTGATGTAGTGAGACGGATGGCAGAACAGCAAGAAAGGGATCTGAAGGTGTTTATCTCACCTGGATTGGGCCACCAAGATTAAAATGACAGAGCAGTGGCAACAGCTAGTAGAAATGTATCCTCAAAGGAATACATTTTATAAGCAAGGAGGTAATGTTTTGAATCTGCTAGGCTTTGGTATAACAATACTTTTGTGTGCTGCATGCAGATCTGAGACCTTGCAAGAAAAGGTGACATCAGGCTACTGAAAGGAATTCAGAGGAAGAACCCATACAATGAAGTGGAATTTATATGACCAGACCAGCATAACTCATCTCAGCTGTGACCAGAAAAGACAGGAATGGCATGATAGTGGTGTACATGGTAGGTAGATGTAAAAGGGCCATCCTGAACAGGAAGGACAGAGAAGGAGGGAGGGGACAGATTCAGTACTTTACAGCCAATGACTACTCAATAAATTTACAAAAGAACATTAGAATGGGCTGCAGGAAGAGGTGGTAGATAGGGTGTCCGCAGAAATGTTCACGAAGGCTGGGACAGTTGAAAAAAAAAGTTAAGGAGGATTGTTGGGATGGACAGGACAGAAAGTTTGCCAGTAGTAGTTTCAGTCATATTACTGACCATATTTAGTAGACACTGTGAGCCACACATAAAAAATTTTGAAGTACATCCGATTATGTTTAAGTATACACATTTTGAACGGCTAAACATCAATGCTAAAAGATCAAAAGCCAAAATACAGGAAAAATAAAACATTCAATTTTTTCAAGGGGCAAGCCCCCCCCCGCACCCTCTGCTAAATATACATACCAACTCAGAGATCGTTCTACAGTGGGGAAAGAAAAAATTCCCCAATCCCCACTTTTCACAGTCTCACAAGGAATTAACACCAGCAGAAGCCATCAAATGAGTTTTGATTACATCTGCCAGAGTAAAAAAACGTTTGACATTACTATTGTTTGATTATCTGCAGCATTTCCACATAAACAAACCAGTTCTAAAAAATACCGTTACTTCACATCTACCGGCTATAAACTAAAACCGTCAGTTCAAATTTCATCAATTATAGATAACAAGTAGTACTCTCTAGCATATATTAAATGCTCAGTGTTAAATCACCTGAACCTCAATGAAGCATACCAAGTGCCGTTCATATCGATTCCCATCTTCTCCAGCTCTCAAGAGCTACTGCAACTGAACAGAATGCTCAGCTACAATTCTAAGCAGGTATACCCTACTAACCACCACAGAACTCAGGTCTAATGCATGCAGATTATTAATCTAATCAACCAAAGCTTTAATAAGGTACAGATTAGTAACACATATACTCCACTCTGAGCTCAGCAACTACATAGAAACACAAATCAGTACAGATACAGGGAAAAAACAGTGAGGAGTGCCATTTTTAGTCACCATTAAGTAGAGAGAGAAATAAAAACAGTGCCAAAATCCATACCATACAAATATGAGCAATACTAAAACATGAACAAACCTGCCATTCATCTATTATTCCTGCTACAACCCCCTCCGATGTGTTAGCAAAACACAGTCTGGAACATGCAGCAGCTACACTAACAGAAGTGCTGCACACTGCATGAGAAAAATAAATAAGGTAAACAGGATGCCACATGCATGAGGAAGTGCAGTATTTCATATTTCCATCAGTAAAGACCAATGGAAAAAAAAACATGCAAATTAAACAATGATGTTACTATTAAAAAGGTATTTATATTTTTAAATAAAGTAAGTGTGCAATTTAAATCTGCACTGGCATGGTTAAAGGTGACTTATTTACAACTCGAAGCTCCAATTTGGTCATCCTGTCTGCATCCTTTGAACAAATAGGCTCCCTTACTTCTGATCAATGCATGAACATTGAACAACACTTAACAGTGCACAAGCAGCAGAACATCCTCAAAAGCAGGGCGGTCAAACTCATTTATCCCAGCGGGTCACATTTCATCAGAGTATACAGAACGCGGGCCAGGTGATTATCCACTCATTAGGGGAGTGGTGGTGATGATGGGGATGATGATGAAGAAAGGTCAATTTAGCCAACAAAACCAAGCCATCCTGGTACTACTGCTCCCAGAAACTTGGCACTTTTTGGCCTGCACAAGTGCATCAGTGTTTGGCACCAAGGACTGAGCAGTGGTGACCTTCAGTGTTGAGTTGAGAAGTCCATTAGTAAGTTGAGACGTGAGTTGAGACTTGTTCAAGTTCATCACAGAAAACAGGTGTTCAAAGACATAGGTACTGCTGATCTTTGAAGCCAAACATTTACTTTGGGAATATGTTGGCCCAATATACTGATAAAATGCGCTAATATCAACAATTGAAAACTTATCCTTCGACTCAGAATTACACTGGAGTTCAATTACTTCTAACTGAAACCGTTCTGGTACCTCATTAGCACAAACAGAGAAAGGGTTGCAGAAAATAGAAAAATCCTTCTCAGGGTTTTTAAAGTCTGCAACTCTTTCTCCAAACTCACTCACTAACTTGGAAATCTAGTGCTGTACCTTTTGGTGCTGATAGCACCATGAAACTCAGGGGCGTCTCGCAGGGACTTCAGAGTTGGAAAGTGTGCAGTATTACTTGCTGCTAGTCGGAGTTCAAAACGTTTAATCTTTAACTCAAAGACGGCACAAATAAAGTCATATAAATTTGTCACCAATTTATTGGGACCTTGCAATCTTGTATTCAGGTAATGCAAGTGTTCTGTTTTATCTGCCATGAAAGCTAGATCTAGAACCCATTCAATGTCTTTCAGTTTCTGCACATCCCTTCTTTTCTCATGAACAAACCTCTGTATTTCACTTCTTAATTCATAAAAGCGCTTCAGCACAACTCCTAGCTTAACCACTATATGATATGGCAGACTGAGTGGGAATTCCCTCCAATAAGATGTTGAACTGTCTGTGGTTCAGACCTCGCCCATGTATGAAATTCACTGCCTTAACAACATCCATGACATGCTCCATCTTTAATGTTTTAGTACAATGCCCTTCTCTGTGAATTATGAACTGGACACTGTGAATTGGATGGTTTGAGTTCATAGCTAGAAGTTTTCCCTTTAACTTTGTTGCCATGCCCACTTTTCTACCAACCACTGCAGTGCTCCAGCTGTGGCCAGACTCACAGTTTTTGTCCAGTCTACACCTATTTTATCTAGTGCATCTACCAAACTCACAAATATATCACCCCCCCCATTGTTGTTCCCTTCATTGGTACCAGTTCCACAAATTCTTCAGTTACCTGCGTATTGCCATCTACACCACGTATATAAACTGCAAGTTGTGCTGTGTCACTTAAATTTGTACTTTCATCAACTGCAACAGAAAATGCTACAAGTATAGCAACCTTTTTCTTTGACCTGACTGTTAGAATTAATATTGTCAGAAAATCTTATCTGCAACTGTATTTCTTGAAAGGATTATGTTTGCAGATGCTCGACGTTTTTCAGCGCAAATATCTTCCACGGCCACCAACAAACATTTCTTTATAAAGTTCCCCTCCAAAAAAGGCTTTGATGACACAGCTATTTCTTGTGCAATCGTATAACTTGCCCGAACTACAGCATCAACAGTTTGATGAACACATTTAAACAGTAACGGTGGCTTTTGAGTGTCTGTTCTTACTCCTCAACTTTCTTCACGCATCTTTGCACTATATTCATCATACTGCAAAGTGTGAATACTTGAGTAATGCCTGCAAAGGTTATACTCCTTCGCCACAGCTATGTTTTGCTTACAACTCAAACAAGTTGATTTTCCATTCACTTCAGCAAAAAAGTACAAGGTTTTCCACTTTTCCTGCACCATACAATGTTCATTAACTGTTCTTTCCTTTATATATATATATTTATTTAACACTCCAACTGACAAAGCAAAACTACTGCTCAGTGACAGCTGCACAAAACAACCAAAACCTGCTGCAATGCAGTCAAAAGCACAGGACTGGCCAGTACAATTTAAATTTGTGGAATATCTTCAGACTATCTCACACCAGTGACTTTGGGGACACTGACTTGCTGCGTTCATTGCCTGTCATGGGCCTTTTGGTCCCCCCTCCCATCAGTATTGGCAATAACTCTCAATGATTTATGATAAAGCGACACATTTTAGTAACCACAGACCAAAATAGGAGTCAAACATTTGGATATTCTCTGAAATTCTGGACAAATTAGAGGTATGTTTGGGATAGGGATGGCAATTAAGTGTGTGTGGGTGAGTGACTGGAGTGAGTAAATGCATGTATTCATAGAATGATGGCCTGAAATACTGACAGGATGAGTCTGTGATGAGTTGTGGTTTCGTGTAAGGTTGCTCAGCTGGTGGCCCTGCTGTGTACGAGACGGCAGGCCAACTCTGGGACTGGAGCGGCAGGTGTGTTTTGCTGACTGCATGTGGGAGCGCGGTGCGCGTGTTTGACTCCCCTCCCAAGGGCAAAAGGAAGAGTTGACATTTTGAATCTTACAGGTTATATGGTGTCAGCAGTATGCTGGCAATTCACTAGAGTAAGATGGCACCCCAAGCCCATATCGCATGAAATAGAAAGATGGAATATATTTTGTGATTCCCTATGGGAGGTTAATTTACAGGAATCCAAGGTATGGGACTCTGGAGGGATAAAAACTTGGTTTGTGGAAAGATGGCTCCAGGGCATAATGGTTTCAAAGTTTACGAAAGTGGAGAAAAGGTATGGGATCAAAATGAAGCAAAACTGATAATCTACATACATAATGGCTAGAAGGGATGAAGGCAGGAACTGGTTTCTTTAAATATTTCATAAAGTCTAGGAATGGGAGACTTTTGGCTTTTGTAGAAGTGTAACATGTTTTAAACTGTGGCAATATCTTCAGATTCGGCCAGTGATATGCAAGGGTTGGCCAACTATTCCAGAAAAGGATTCTAAGGCAGAAGTTGGAAAATTTAAGTTTCTACTAAAGAGCTCCTCAGAGAAACATCAATAGAAATATTATGGGGAGCACAGGGGAATTCTAGGGGACCTCAAAGAAACAGTAAAGAAAACAACCACCCATTAACAGAGTTGCAGTGAAAAGAAACTTTAGCAAAAACCTAGATTCTATGCTATATTTAGTTTTAGTATTATGAAAAGGGTGTACAGATGGCACCTAACTTCACAGCAGATATATGCAACAGGACAGTTATGATCGGATAGTTGCTGTTGGTATGGGGTAGGGAAAGAGGCTACTTTCAAATGACATGGAGTTCTGATAAAATTAGACCTGTCTGAGAAGAAATAATACCAATGGCAGGCATGGCTACTATCATCTACTTACCAGAATCTACTGAACCACTTTTTGGATTACAGGGAATCGATAGACAGAAGCTACGCATAAAATACATACTATGCATAGGGATTACACAACTGATAGCAGCCATTCTTGCAGCATTCTTCAAAAACTGGAAATCTTCACTTCTGAACCATAAGCATCGGTTGCTACTAAACCTGACCAGCTTAAAATATAGGTTACTAAACAATTTAACTGTACAAAATTTCACAAGTATATTTATTTATTGGCATTTGATTACTGGGAATGTCTGACTGAGTAGGTGTTCATTTGTACAGGAGGCCCAGGGAGAAAACCTCCAAAGAATTACAAATACATTTTAAGAACAATAATTTTAGTCTTAATGCAAAAACATCTGCAGTTTAAATAATTATAAAAAATTAGGCATAATGTGACGACACTAGTTAAGAACAGATACAACTCAACTTCTATGACAATGATTTAATATTTAGACAAATTTTAGCTAAATTATAGAGAAATTAAAGGCAAGTTAGTATAATACAGGCAGGAATTGCAATACGAGTGAGAAAAAATCAGGGTTATGGAAAACTTAGAAAGAGCTTGGAAGAGAAATTGAAATAGGGAATTGAGAAAAGAAGGGAGAGTAAGGAGGTATTTGGTACGAATAGTTAGTTGTTGATATTTAGGGATATCGTTTATTCTGGGGTTGAACAGAGACAAATTTTGGCTAGAAAGTCTTTCAGAATAGGTTTCAAGGACTGGAGGGAGGGTATTAACTTGATGGATGCAGGTAAGGAGTTCCAGGCCTTAGCGACAAGGTATGGCTACAGACCATGTCCAGGAGATGTGACGGGAATGTGGAAAGACATGTTTTTGATCACTGCATCAAAATGACACAACTGGGAACATATTTGTGTAGAATGGTATTTAGTGCTGGACAAGCAAATGGATATTGGATAATTTTATAGGTAGTAAGAATCTGCATACAGTAGACAGTCGATTATCCAAACTAATTGGGACCTAGGGCAGTGGCATTAATCAAATTATCTGGATAATCAAACATGTAATTGAACTGGATAAAAAAATTCTAAAATCTTGTTTTTTCTGCATGCAGGGAATACCCTTTTCAACCATTCAACGATTCCAGTGGACAATAAAGAATATGTTTCATGCATAAGCGGGCTACAAGCTCAAAAAACACACACAAGGGAATACGTATAATGTTTACATATTCAGACTTTATGATTTTTCCTACCCGAAAACTTTGAAAGGCTGCATTCGGATAATTAACATTTTAGGTACTCAACGTTCGGACAGTCAACTCTACTGTATATGTTAGTTGCTGGGGATGGTTCTAACCAATTTAAGTTTTTAGTACTATACAGCATTTGGTTTTGAATAGTTATATTTCTGCCTTTACCCTTTGGATGAGACATTAAACAAAGGGCCCATCTGCTCAAGCTGGTGATAGCTCAGGTGGATAAAAAAGATCAGACAATACCTATAGAAAATGGTGTGGGGGGGGGGGGGAGTTCCCAAATGTCCTACACAAATTTGCCCTTGTAGTACTAATACTACCTTGGGTCTCCGCTGAAAACAGTTCATTAGCCTAATATGGCTAACCTGGTAAACAATAAATAAAATAAATAAATTAATACTGTACATTTAAAGGTGCTGATGACAGTGTACAGCATGTATCACATTTAAAAATTATGATACAGTCCAAGACTAATGATTACTACTTTTTCTCCTAAAAATGATAGGTTCTTCTTTTGCATTTTTTTTGTTGATATTGCGCAAAGATATTGTTGGAGACAAACCAATGTATTGCCATTACAACAGATTTGTTGGACTAGGGTAATTGACAGTCTATTGATTTTTAAATAACTCTTTAAAAAAATGGATAACAATCAAGAGCTCACTGCTGACGTCTGGTTTCTCATCTTCTTATGACATACATTATCTAAGAGGGATTATATTACTTGAAACAGGTTTAAGGAGGACCCACCAGGCAGAGACATGCTTTTTTTTATGTATTTCCGAGGATGGCAGTTCATTAGTTTAAACAAATAAAACAGCATTAGACTAAATCATTTAAGCAACAGAAACTTGGTAGAATGCTAATACTCAAAAGCAACCCATGCAGACATGGGAAGAACATGCCAGCTCCTCAAAGATGGCAAGCAAAGGTCAAAATTGCATTTTGGAACCTACGATTGTATTGTGAAACATTTAGCCACTCTAGCCCTCTGATTAATGCAGTGCTACCAAATATCTACACAATTACTGGGTGTCATCACAGATGACCAGATGAAATTCGACCACCATGCATCACACACTAGTAAAAAAAAAAAATACATTGAAAACTAGGTACACAATACAGAGTAAAAACCCACCTTACTTACACAGCCAGAAGACGTAATGCCCTGATCTTATTAACTTGAAGTCTCAACTGTCCAAACCTGAGCAAAGCTAAAAGGAAATATCCAAATTTGAAGTAAACTATACCAATAGAGCAAAAACCAACAAAACATGGTATAGCGTCCCAATTAAAACTAATAACCAAATATAGACGCTAAAAGCTGGAACCCAAAGAAGTAAATAACTGTGTGTTATTTGTTCTGATGAAGTCCCTTTGCATAGGAATGAAAGCGCTCAACAATGAGTTAAAGTTCCTGATTTTTGTATAATTTATTGATATCTGTATTATTTATTCCCAGGGTTCCAGTTTTTAGCTTCTATATTTATACCAATACAGCACACCACTGCCTAGCCTCCAAGAGTTAAACGGGGTTAGAACTACCACATCACCACCTAGCTCTTTCCTGGCCAACTACAATAAACAGACTCTCTACAAGCCAGAAAATTATGCAAACCTAAACAACTTAATGCAATACTACTTCCCCAATAGAATTGTACACCCTAGAGAAGCATTAATAATCACTGTAACCAAATCATCTAATACTGCAGGTGACTCACTACATTTAAATAGTGTAGCTAAACCATGGAAACACATACCATAGAAATCCATTCAGAAGGTAAATTTATTTAAAACACAACCTAAAACTTCACCTATAAAATCAATGGATTTGCACCTGTACATCTCCAGTATAAACTTCACTGTAATCCTCAGGCTTAATCCTGTATTGTCAAATCATTTTGCTTCACTCACAATCCTATATCCCACAGCCGGTCTTCACCAATACCTGAACAGTTTTATCTGAATCTCTCAGCTATATAAATTATTTAGTGACATTGCACACTCCCACCTCTATACATTTAATATAATCCTGATGACAGCCATATATACAATTGTCTCTGAACTTATTTTACACCACACCTCATGATTACAGTATTAACATTTTCTGCCATACCTAGTTCCTTCACTCACCTCCATTTCTTTGACTTTCCAAGCACTAATCACATGATTGGCTATTTGACAAACCCAATAATTTATCATTTTAAATCCTCAATGTTCAGCATCTACTAATGTACAAGTACCTTTTAAACTGTAACAGTAGCCTCTACTTTCATATGAATGTAATCTAGTTAGCAAATGTATGTATACTTGTTAAAGTATATATTATTTAATGGAAGCCAATGCATATTACTGAATGCCTGTTTAAATATTTTTGTAAATATGTTGGAGCTTTTCTTACCGGGCCTCTACTGAAGGAGAGTTTTTTGGCTAAACCTGATAAACAAAAGCAAAATAAAAACAAAGTAAATACAAATATTAACCATAGTTAAGGCCACTTCTCAATTATCTAATTTATTAATCTCTCATTTGACAACCATGTGGCCAAAGTGGTTAGAAAAACATTTTACATAGCCCACCTAATCATGAAGGGATTCACATCTAGATCAGGGGACGTCATCGTGCCTCTTTACTCATCCCTCATCAGGCCCATAATTGAGTACAATGCCCCTTTTGGGATGTACCTTACTAGACACCTGCAGCAACTGGAAAGACCCCAAAAGTACCTCACCAAGAGGATCAAAGGGCTCAAACAGATGCCATATGCTGCCCGGTTAAAGAAACTCCAGCTCTACTCAGTGGCATACCGCCTGATCAGAGGCGATCTGTGCCTGACGTATAAAGCCATGTCCAACCCGGAATTAATGGACATGCTGCACCTCAGAAAATCCAAATCCCATCGAGCCACGACTCGAGAGACTTGAACCTCAGCACTGAAATAAATAGGACATGCTGGAGGGACAGATTCATAACCCAGAGGCTCCCTTCACTCTGGAATAAGATCCCAGTCCAGGTTAGGCAGAGTCCATCATTGACTCTCTTCAAGAGGAATCTTGATGAGTGGATGGGAGATCGTAGGTTTACCCCGGGTATCACTTCTGTGTCACTGTTAGACAGAGGCACAGTATACTAACCTCGAAAAAGGGCATAGCAAAATAAATTTAAAATGGGTGGCGAAAGCCAAACACATTCTGGCTAGGCTTATAAATGCCCTAGGGCAGATAGCCTAGTAT
This sequence comes from Protopterus annectens, assembly GCF_019279795.1. Taxonomy (NCBI): domain Eukaryota; kingdom Metazoa; phylum Chordata; order Ceratodontiformes; family Protopteridae; genus Protopterus; species Protopterus annectens. Next base: position 1,475,888,619 of record NC_056733.1, on the reverse strand, counting down.
GAACCTATGAACCTATCTACACTAGATAAAGTTCTAGCATATGGAGACTTCTGATATGTACTGACTAACTACCAAAGACAGAGTTGTAATGGTCACTAAAAGTAGTGGTCCACAATGAGTAGGATTTTAATACATACTGCTGACAGACAAATTCCAGTCTCAGGACTAACAGGTGTTAACAATCCACTTTTAATACATACAGAAATGGATCAACTACAGGCCTTACTTAATTGCCAGTATGCAGTTCTAGGAGATGTCTTGGTCAACTAATTCATATCTATCTGTTTCTTTAACATGCTCCCTGGCACACCTTTCAACTGTCCAGAATTTTGCATAATGTCCAGAATTTTGCCACCTATTTTTGGTTTGCCCCTCAAAACATGTATATTTCTAGCAGATCTGTAAGGATTGCAGTCACTAAACAATGACAAGACATTAAGGTTTACCATTCATGTCCTGCAGAAAATGTATGCAAATATAAAATGAATTATTCTATCAAATTTCTAAGTTTATAAGAGCAACTTTTTAAAAACCTGTCCCTATTTTTGTCTCCCCTCATTACAAGAGGTTGAAAGGTATGCGACATTTAGCCATAGCAGAACTTTAACCACTGGGAATGAACAGTTGTGTAAAATCTTATCCATAACAGTAGATGCCCTTCTCTTCACTGTTTCAGAATTCATTAACATAAGGGATCTCCTACCAAGTGTAGCCCAATGGTCCAGCCAGTACACCAAAGCCTTTGGAATTTATACACATCTCACATGTATGCTCCTCATGCAAGGTGTAGGACATATGGATGTACATACCTCAGAAATGAAAAGCTCCAGGAGGAACAAATTGTCCCTTGGGACTAGGAGGAACATCTGCATCCAGAGGAGGAAAAAGAAGAGCATCCCTAGTCAGGAAGGCAAAAGAAACAGGACAGAGCAAAAGGGGGATGAGGGAGCAAATACTACAATGGTGAAGAGAAGGACATACTGTTATGGTAAGATTTTACACAACTGTACTGTGTCCTTACATATCACTGTTGCAGTAATCTTCACATAAGGGAGTGTAAAAAGCTCAAGAGGAAATTGGGAGGAGGAGGGCACAGAAGAGCCCACTAGAAACCCATGCAGATCAGATCTGCCAAAGCCAGGTCCACCTCTAGAAACAACATCCAACTTGTAGTGTTTAGTGAAGGTATGGACAAAAGTCCAAGTAGCAGCCTTAAGGATGGAACTGGTGTCCAGCCCTTTGAAAAAGGCATCAGAGGAAGCAACAGCTCTGGTAGAATGAGCCTTCACAGAGGTAGAAAGACAATTACCATGAAAAAAGTAAAAGGAAATGGCCTTAGAGATCCAGGAGCATAGTTTGTTTAGACACTGATAAACCAAAAGACAGTGGATGAAAGGAAATAAAATGCTGTTTGGATTTGCAAATGGCCTTCGCTTTATCCAAATAATATCTGAGCTGTCTATGTAAATCCAAGGTGAGAAAAACCTGACTAGCTGACTGTGGAGAAGGAAAAAGGAGTGTAAATTAACAGAGTGATTAAGACGCAACTCTTTGACCACCCTAGGCATAAAAGAAGGATTAGTACAGACATCCTGTCCCTATGCAAAAATAAAAAAGGAGGAACAGCCATAAGAGCCTGGAGTTCAGATACTCTCTTAGCTGAAGTAAAGGCCAAAATAAGAACGGTCTTTTAAGTACAATGTTTCAAGGAAGCTAAAGTTACATGCTCAAAAGGAGCCTGGGTCAATTTTTTAAGAATAAAACTGAGGTCCTAGGAAGATGGAATAGGCTTCTTTGGAGGCCTGATATGAAGAACGCCTTTAAGAAATTGTTTGACCTCTACCTAGAGGAGGAGTTAAGGGCGAACAAGCAGAAATAACTAAGAAGTAACCTTTAACTGAAGAATATGCCAACCCAGCATGGAGCAATTCACACAAATAAGAGAGAACCAGAGGGATCCCCAATGAAAAGGGATCCTGGTTATAACAGAGGCACCAGACAAAAAATATTTTCCAATGGACAAATGTGATTTCCTGGCCTCCTGCAGAACCTTAAGCAGGTCTTCAGAAAAGAGGTGCTTAAAGGGATCAAAACCATGTCAACCAATGCATCAGCTTTAGAGTGGCTAAGTGAGGATGGAAAAAAGACCTCTCGTCTTACATAAGAAGGTCCATCTGGTGAGGTAACTTGTGATGATTGCCCCTAGCTAAGTGAAGGAGGAGTCCGGCTTGATCTTGAGCAGAACCCTCGGACTCAGGGTAAGGGGAGGGAAGGTGCAGAGAAACATCCCCTTTCAAGGAAAAGATAGGGCATCCAACCTTTCAAGCCAGAGAGCTTCTGACTCTGGCAGAGAAAACAGGAAGCTGTCTGTTCAGAGGGAAGACAAAAAGATCTACCTATGGAATGCCCCACCACTGGTCAATGTCAAGAAACACACCACTGTGAAGCATCCACTCATAAGCCTATGTACTGGACCTGCTCAAACAGTGTGCTACTATATTTTGCTCTATCGGAATGTAAATGGACTGAAGTGTCACTTGATAGTGGACAGCTGAATCCCAGACCTGAAGAGCAAATCTGCAAAGAAGGTAGGACCATGTCCCCCCTTGCTTGTTTATATACCACATCACTGTGATATTGTCTGTGAAAACTGTGAGAGGCCCTGGAACAAAGACAGAATGAAGCCTGAAGAGCTAAAAGGAGAGCTCTCATCTCCTTGATACTGATGTGATCTGAACTCGGATGTAGAGGCCACAGACCCTGGACCTCAAAGGGGAACCCCCACCCCTCCTGTCCAAGGCATCCAAAAAAAGAGTTCCTGAAATGGGGTTGGAAAGTAAGTCCTGGGTTGAGAGAAAGCTGATGTATCCACCACTGAAGCTCCAGTTTGAGACATTGAGGAAAGGGAAAGTACAGTTGTGTATACTTACCATAAATTTAGATGTTAGAGTGTATTCACTGTTGCAGTCATTACATTTGGGAGTAATCTGCTGGCAGGTTGCCCTCAGTCGGCCTGAATAACAAAGTCTTGGGCCCTGCGTCGGTTACTGTCTCCTCTTCCATGACGTCAGGGATATAAAACATGCAGCCGACACCATTTTAAATCAGTTTTTCTTGCCCCAGATGTCAGGTGACCCCAAATGGGGAGTAAATACATACATACATATATATATACATACATACATACACATGTATTTTAGAACACAAAAACATTACCTCCAACTAAAAGCAACTACACCACAAAGGCTTTTGAGCATAGTGAAGGAAAGAAGAGGTATAACAGAGAAGAAAGGGGGCTGGAAGGTGGGTAACCCAGACTGCAACAGACTGCAACAGTGAATACACTCGAACATCTACATTTATGGTAAGTGTACACAACTGCACTATGTTCTTTGTGTTTCACTGTTGCAGTCATTACACTTGGGTAGAATCCCAAAGCTATGGATGGGAGGATGGAATTAGACAGCATTGGGGGCAGCTATAAGGCCCTACAGGACAGCAGTGGCGAAGCCTGCCCTGGATTTAGAAAAGAGAGGTAAATGGTAATTTATGGATGGGAGGATGGAATTAGACAGCATTGGGGGCAGCTATAAGGCCCTGCAGGACAGCAGTGGCGAAGCCTGCCCTGGATTTAGAAAAGAGAGGTAAATGGTAATGTTTTGTGAACGTATGAACTGAGCTCCAAGTAGCAGCTTCTAGAATGTCTCTGGTAGGAACCCCTCTGAGAAAAGCTGCAGAAGTAGATGCAGCCCTGTTGGAATGGGATCTGATCCCCTTGGGGACAGGTTTACCATGGTGCATGTAGCAGAAATGAAAACAATGGCTTATCCATTTTGAAATAGTCTGCTTTGATATAGACTTCCCCTCTGCCCCTGCAGCAAATGCCACCAGTAGTTGATCAGACTTTCTTAGAGATTTTGTCCTGTTTAAGTAGAATCTTAGCTGTCTGTGTACATCCAATGAATGCTGAATCTGCTCCCCCTTGTTCTGCGGATTTGGGAAAAAAGTTGGCAGATGAATGGTCTGGTTAAGAGCCACACTGGATACCACCTTAGGCATAAAAGAAGGATTGGTCCTGAGGGCCACCCTGTCCGGATAAAAGATAATGAAAGGCTCCACTGCCATGACAGCCTGTAGTTCTGAAATCCTTCTAGCTGAAGTGACTGCTAAAAGAAAGGCGGTCTTCCTAGAAAGAAATTTTATGTCTGCAGTAGCAGCTGGTTCAAAAGGAGGTAGGGTGAGTTTTTCCAGCACAAAATTGAGGTCCCATGCAGGAGATGGTGCACTCCTGGGAGGTCTCAAATTTTTGGCCCCTCTGAGGTACTGCTTTAGCAGGGGATGAGAAAAGAGAGGAGGCTCTGTGTTGTAATGAGCAGAGATGGCAGAGGCATGGATTTTTATAGAAGAAAAAGATAAGCCCTTGTGAAGCATCTCAGTTAAATATTGCAAAATCTGAGGAAAATTGGGCATTGCTGTGTTTATTCCTTGTGCCTGGTTCCAGACACAGAATCTCTTCCATTTATCAGCATAGGATTTTCTAGTACTAGGCCTTCTAGCCTCCAAAATGACATCCATCACAGGTTTACAGAGAGATGTGATTGGTGAAATTAGTTGATTAGGCATGCTGCAAGATTCAGAGTTTGGAGCGGAGTGCACAGAATTTGATAGTTCTGCTGAGACAGTAGACGATGTGTATGAGGCAAGAACCACGGAGGAAGGTGTGACAAATTCCTTAGAAGTGGGTACCACTGTTGGCGAGGCCAGTCCAGAGCAATCAGAATCATTTTTGTTTTTTCCTGTCTGACTTAGTAAAACCTTGGAGAGCAGAAGCAGAGGGGGAAAAGCATAGACTGATTTTTCCAGCTGAAGGATAGAGCATCCAGTATTTTGCTTTCCTGGCAGGAATTGAACTTGTAGATGTATTTGGCAAGTCAAGGCTGTGTTCCACAAGGCCATGGCTAGTCTGCAAAGGGGGTAGGAGTAGGTACCCCCCTGCTTTGTTTATGTACCACATAACTGTGGTGTTGTCCGTAGTTGTCCTGGATGAAGGAAGTCCTTGAAGGCTGTCAGAGCATTCTGTACAGCTAGCATTTCTTTCTGGTTGATATGTAGGTGCATTTGATTAGGGCTCCATTCACCCTGAATGCATCTCCCTGCCAGATGCCCCCCCAGCATAGTCTGATGTGTCTGTAGTCAGGGTTTGGGTGACAGGGGGTAGAATGAATGACAGTTCCTTGTTTTGGTGACAGGTCTCTGCCCACTAAATAAACTCCTGTTGCAGGCAAGGAATGAGAGGAATCATTGTTTCCAGGCTGTGACAATGTTGACTCCATAAGCTTTTTAGGTACCACTGAAGTTTCCTCATATGCAGTCTTGCATATGGAATTAGTAGAATGCAGGATGCCATGAACCCCAAAGCCTGCAGAATTTGTCTTGCAGACAGCTGGGTTTTTGTGGCCACTTGTTTGAAGTATGTTATCAATTGAATTTGTTTGTCTGGCGTGAGGTAAGCCATCTGGGCAGTTGTACTCAAGATTGCACCCAGGAATGTAATTATTTGAGAGGGTACCAGTTATGATTTCTTTTCATTTATGGTGTACCCTAGGCATGTTAGAAGCCTTTTTACAAATGCCAGATGTTGTAGAAGAGTGTCCTTGTCTTCTGCCTGAATTAGACAATGGTCCAGATAAGGGTAAATTTGAATGTTTCTTTGTCTGCAAAATGCAACTACTGGTGCCAGGCACTTTGTGAAGACCATGGGCACAGTAGATAAGCCAAAGGGCAGTGCATAGAACTGGTAATGCAAATAGCCTGCGTTGAAGCGGAGGTATCTTCTGCAAGATTCCCTGATTGGGATATGCAGGTAAGTCTCTTAAGTCTAGAGTTACTAACCAGCCATTCTTGCCTAGCATAGGCAGTAGCTGATGTAAAGTCAGCATCTTGAATTTTGGAATGTTCAGGAAAGTATTTAGAATGGATAAGTCCACAACTGGACTTCATGATTTGTCTTTTCTGGGTACCAGGAAAAGTCTTGAATAAAAACCTTGTCCTTTTTCCTTTCCTGGTACAGGTTGAATAGCCCCCATATCCATGAGGGACAAGACTTGTTTCTGGGTCTCTGCCCACTGATTTGGGGGCAGATCTGCCCATCCGTTTGGAATTGGCAATGTGTGGAAATGAAATCTGTACCCTTAAGACCCACTTGTCCTGGGTAATTAGATGCCAATTATGAGCATGAAGTGCTAGTTTTCCCCCAAAGGGGCTGCCAAAAGATAAGTGCTTGGAAATGGCAGAGAAAATTCATTGAGACTGTTTACAGTAGGGTGGTGCTTTGCTATTTCCTGATTTGGAGGTGGAGGCACCCCATTGTTTTGTCCTGTAAGACCCTTGTGACTGAAACCTGGAGCCTTTGGAGTGTCTGGGTTTGACCTGAGCGGCTCTGTTGGGTACTGAAAAGGACCAATTCTTAGTAGGCCAGTGCCTACTGAACCTGGGTGGCTGCACTTGCAAGAAATCTTTTACAGTTTTCATAGATTTAGCTTTGTCTTCCATAATTTTTAAAACTTCTTCTGCCTTATTACCAAACAGACTGTCCTGCTGTAAAGCAGCATCCAACAGTTTAGCTTTAACATGATCAGGCAGATTTTGTTCCTTGAGCCAAGCATGCCTTCTTATCACAGATCCAGTTATGGCGGCCCTGCAAGAGGCCTCCAAGGAATCAAAACCACATTGCAAAGTATGCTTTCCAACTTGTTCAGCTGAATGCAATAAATCCTGTAACACTGTTTTCCACACAATCAGAAATCAACATCATTTTCTGTTTCAGTAAGCCCATGACATGCTGTTGATATTTAAGCATATGAAATTGACAGTTTAAAGCCCTGATTGCCACGGTTGAAGACGTGTAAACCTTCTTACCCCATCTATCCAGCACCCTGGAGTCTCTATCAGAAGGGTTAGAATTTCTAGCAGTAGAAGCCTTAACACCCTTGGGACCCTGAAAAAATAGTTTCAGGGTCAGCAGTAGGATTTTTGAAAATAAACGTGTGGGAGTCAGGAACCCTGTAATATCTGTCTGACTTACTAGGAGCTGGAGGCAGGGAATCAGGAGCCATGTTGGATTCTGAGAAAACATCATCAGCAATGTCTAAAACAGGAGGTACAGCCAAAGGCCTATGCTGAGGAAGAAGAAAATCCCTAAGCCTCTTTTTGGATTCTGAAAAGTCCTGACTCTCCCAATGAAAATGTTCCCTTAAGGTATGCAAAGTCTCTCCAAAAGAAAAATCCTCAGTAGGAGAAGCAAAAGGGATGGATTCTTCTGCATCAGAGCCCTCATAAGGGGGGATAGAAAATTCCTGATCAGAAGAAATGGAAACCTGATCTGAAGATTCATAATCAGTGCCTTGCCTAGGCCTCTTAGCAGGAGGGGTTTGGAAACCCCTGATCAAGGTAACTAAATCCTCAGCCATTTTGATAGTTTGTTTTTTTTAGGCAAAGGGGCCTGAGCACGTGGCTCATGCGTCAGTTTTTTAGACATAGAAGTTGGTTTTGTCCTTGTTTTTGATGATGGCATCGGTTTAATATACAAATCTTTAGGCCTGAAAACACCCTCAGAAGCTGGTGCCTGCTCAGCAGCTCCGGACCCATCCAAGGGAGAGACATCCACGGGTTCAATACTTGAAGAATCTCATGGCATACCGGACTCCGAATGGGACTCGGTAGAGGCCTGCGACTCAAAAGTAGCGGGCATCAGGGGCTGCGAAAGCGTCTCACTGAGTACCGGCAACTGGCTTAGGAGAAACTTTGTCGTCGGTTTTGAACCTCGATGGTCTGTCTCTGTCTTTTTCTTTGCATTTTTTGTGAATTCCGGTAGTCTGATTGCTAACCAATGACATTTCATGATAGTTAAATCTTGAACCAAAGTATTTAGAAGCAAAAATATACTGACGCTTAATAGTGCGTTGGTTAAATTTAGCACAAAACCGACAGCAAAGCACATTGTGGTCAGGGCCTAGGCAAGGAATACAATACAAATGAAAATCCTTATGAGGTATTTGCTTCCCACAAGTAATACAATTATTAACTTTTACTGACATCGGTATGGAGCAAGAAAAAGTTTCCCCAATGGGGTACTTAGCTTTAGTTTGAAGACTTCGGTTCTGAAACTCGAAAATGAAAATTTCAGGAGTCTGCTGACTGACACTTGCGAACTGCTTCTGCTTTGGGCACCGCGCAGCAAGACTGACTGATTAAAATGGCGTTGGCTGCATGTTTTTTACCCCTGACGACCTGACATCATGGAAGAGGAGACATCAACCGACGCAGGACCCAAGACTTTGTTATTTAGGCCGACTGAGGGCAACCTACCAGCAGATTACCCAAATGTAATGACTGCAACATTGAAATCCAGTGGATGACAGTAACGAAGCCACACTGACTTGAAGAGCCACTGTAGTTTCTCATATGGAGCCTGGCTAGAGGCAGCATAAGAATGGTGGAAGCCATGAATCCTAGAACCCTAAGAAAATACCTGGCTGTGACTGAAGCCAGAGGAAGAAGAGATTTAAAGAAGGTGATCAGACAGAAGGACTTGGGTGTAGGCATGATGCCAGCATGGGAATGGTTTGGATCCTGCAACCAAGAAAAACATGATCCTGAAAAGGAACCAGGACTGATTTCTAAAAATGTATGGTGAACCCCAGGCTCTGTAACAGAAACAGTAAACTGAAGATGCTGAAGAAGGACCTTGGTGGATGAAGCCTGAATGAGCAGATTGTCTAGATAAGGAAATTTCTAGACTCCGCTCATCCTACAGAAGGCAATGACAGAAGCAAGGCACTTGGTGAATACCCTTGCGGCAGTAGAGAGGCCAAAAGTAAAAGCAGAGAACTGAATATGCAAGGAAGAAACAGAGAAACAGAAAAAAGTACAGTTTTGTACCTACCATAAATGTAGATGTCCGAACTGGATAGCATCTGCAGTCATAACAAGTGGGTTGTCCTGTCGTCAGGCAGCCCTGCAGTCGGCCGGATTCCAAAGTCCGGGTCCGGCTTCGGCTGATGTCGCACTCCACCCGACATCATCTCTGCTGGTCTTCGGGTATAAAAGCATCAGCCGACGCCATTTTCCTCAGTGTTTCTTGCCCCAGATGCCAGTAGCCCTCTTGCAGGGTAAAATTTGGATAGATGCCAATGTTTCCAAATAGATAGAGGTAAACACAACAATAAGCATATATGTACATATATACAAACAAATACACCATAAAGACTCCCCAACAGCTAGCTATTAGGAGGGTAAACACCCTAGGAGTACCACAGAGGGGAAGGAGGGAGGGTAATCCTGACTGCAGATGCTATCCAGTTCGACATCTACATTTATGGTAGGTACAAAACTGTACTATGTCCTTCATGGATGCATCTGCAGTCATAACAAGTGGGTAGAATACCATAGCCAACTAGGGAGGAGGATAAAGGTAGATTATGGTGTGTTTAAGATCCCTTGCAGTACAGCAGTGGCAAACCCTGCTCGATCTGGAATAAAGAGGCAAATTATAATGCTTGGCAAATGTATGCACGGAGGTCCAAGTAGCCGCCTCAATAATGTCTTTGGTTGCCACAAGGCTGTGGTAGTGGCTGTTGCCCTTGTAGAATGAGGTCTTATGTTCTGTGGAATTGGTTTTCCATGGAAGGAGTAACAGTATCGTATGCAATTTCCTATCCATTTGGAGATTGTCTGTTTGGAAATAGCTTTTCCTTCCCTTCCAGTTGCATAGGCTACAAAAAGTTGGTCAGTCTTTCTGCTATTTTTTGTTCTGTCCAAGTAGTAGCGTAGCTGTCTATGTACATCCAAGGTATGCAGTATTCTTTCCCCTCTGTTTTGTGGGTTGGGAAAGAAGGAAGGTAGGTGGATTGCCTGGTTTAAAGATACTCTGGATACCACCTTAGGCATAAATGTAGGATTAGTCCTCAAGGACACTCTATCTTGGTGGAAGATTAGGAAGGGTTGCACTGCCATTAAGGCCTGTAGTTCTGAAACCCTCCTTGCTGAAGTAATTGCCAGTAGGAAAGCAGTTTTCCATGACAGGTGTTGTAGGTCTGCTGTTGCTGCTGGTTCAAAGGGTGCTAGTGTCAACTTTTCTAGCACAAAGTTTAAGTCCCAAGCTGGTAATGGTGGTTTCCTGGGAGGTTTTACATTCTTGATCCCTCTGAGGAACTGCCTGAGCAAAGGGTGAAAAACAGGAGGATCAAAGCTGTATTCTGCTGAAATAGCTGATGCATGTATCTTGATGGAGGAGTAGGACAGGCCTGAATGAAGAAGTTCGGCCAGATACTCCAGAATGTTAGGCATATCTATGTTTGACACATCTTTTCCTCTTCAAATGACAAACCTTTTCCATTTTCCAGCATAGTTCTTTCTTGTTGAAGGTCTGTGCTTCAAGAATAATGTCTTTAACTCTTAGGGAAAGTTCTGGATTAGCTGCTGCTATGTGATGTTCCATGCAGTCAGTTGCAGCGTTTTTAGGTTTGGATGTATGATGTTGTAGTTGTTCTGAGTTAACATCAAAGGCATCAGGGGTATTGGCCACATGTTGTTCGAGACATGCTCTTCAGTAGTGGATACCAGTGTTGTCTTGGCCAGTTTGGGGCTATCAGGATTATCCTTGGACGTTCTTCCTTGATCTTTAGTAGTACCTTGTGTATCAGAGGAAGAGGAGGAAATGCATATGCTGTTAGGCCTTTCCAGTTGAAGGAGAGTGAGTCCACTTTCCATGCTAGTGGGTGGAATGTTCTCGTGCAGAATTTTTCGAGTTGGTGATTGAGAGGTGATGCGAATAGGTCTATCTGTGGCATTCCCCATTTCTTTGAGATGGTCTTGAAGATGTCCGGGTGCAGCTTCCATTCGTGGGCATCCGAAGTGGTTCTGCTTAGTATGTCTGCTAGAGTATTGTCTTTCCCCGGTACAAATATTGCCTGTAACTGAATGTTGTAGCTGAGTGCCAGGGTCCACAGCTCCAAGGTCATTCTGCATAGGGGTTTGCATGAGTGCCTCCCTGGTTGTTGATGTACCACATGACTGTGGTGTTGTCTGTCCTTATCATCAACTGGCCCTCTTTGAGGAAAGGTTTGAACTTTTGGATTGCCAGTTTTACTGCCAGCATTTCTTTTAGATTGATGTGCAGGTGAATTTGATCCTGTTTCCACAATCCTTGCACGCATTTGTCCAGCATGTGGGCCCCATCCTAGATCTCTGTTGTGATGGTCTGGCTTGGTTGACATCTGCGAAGGGCAGGCCTGGGTTTGACTGGCATGCCTGAGCCCACCATAGGAACTCCTGTTTTAAGCATGGAATTAGTGGGATTTCTGTTTCTAGACTGTGTCTGTGTTGGGACCATAAATTCTTTAGGTACCACTGTAGTTTCCTCATATGTAGTCTGGCAAATGGGACCAAGATTATGCATGATGCCATGAAGCCCAAGGCCTGTAGAAATTTTCTTGCTGTTAACTTGTTCAGTTTTGTTAGTGCCAAGGAAGTTCTTTTGTTTTTCTGTAGTCAGGAATGCCATTTGTTGTACTGTGTCCAATTCAGAATGTCCTTGTTTGGGATGGTATCAGCCTTGACTTTTGTAAATTGACTGTGTATCCCAGTCCTTGTAGCAAGTAAATGACCCTTTGTAAATCTGTTGTCAGCTTGCTTTTGTTGTCCCCTTAGCAGGCAGCCCAGGTATGGGTAAATTTGAATCCCCTGTAGTCTGCAATGGCGATTACTGATGCCAGGCATTTTGTGAATACAGTAGATAAGCCAAAGGGCAATGCTGAGAATTGAAAGTGCTCTGATCCTGCAAGAAATCTGAGGTATCTTCTGCAGATTGGTCGCAGGTATGCCTCCTTGAGATCTAGAGTTACCAGCCAAGACTCCTTGCCCAGCATAAGAAGTTGCTGTAGGGTCAGCATTTTGAATTTTGGGACAATGATGTATGTATTTAAGGTGGACAGGTCGAGAATTGGTCTCCAACTTTTTCCTTTCTTGGAACTAGGAATAGTCTGGAGTAGAACCCTTTCCTTGTTCTGCTGTTGGCACTCTTTCCACAGCTCTCATGTTTGCTAACTCCATTATCCTCTGTTTTTTGATGTGGAGGTAGATTTGGCATTCCTCTTTTGACTGGTAAAGTGTGGAAGTGAAACCGTAACCTTGATCTATGGTTTGTAAAATCCACTTGTCTTTTGTTATGTAGTGCCAGTTCTTTGAAAATAAGGTTAACTTTCCGCCTAGAGGAGCTGCTATTTGTTCCCTGGTAGGCGGATTTAGGATTAAGTCACTGTGGCTGTGCTGATGTAGAGGCAGTGGCTGTGTCTGTGCCTCTGTTGTTACCTTGCCACTGGGCACCTCCTCTGGATTGGGTTCTGCCTCTGGAACGCCTATTCCTGCCCCTTTGAAATTTTGCAGAGTCAGGAAAGGACCAATTTTTGGCAGGCCAGTTCCTGCTAAACCTTGGGGTTGGACTTGCAGGAAATCTTTAACAGTTTGAACAGATTTTGCCTTTTCTTCCATTTTCTTCATAACCGTACCAAACAAACTTGTCTTGTCCATAGGAGCATCTAGCAACTTAGCTTTAACATGATCCGGTAAAGCTTGTTCCTTTAACCATGCATGTCTTCTTATCACTGTGCCTGTCATGGCTGATCTAAATGAAGCCTCCAGTGCATCATAGCCACATTTTAAAGAATGTTGCTAACCTGTTGTTTACCATCTCTAATACATATTTCTTATCAAGAGATTCATCAGTAGTTAGCTTTTTAGTTAACTGATCAAGCATAAACTCTTGGTATTGTATCATGTGAAACTGACAGTTTAAAGCTCTAGCTGAGAGAGTAGCTGAAGTGTAGACCTTTTTACCCCATCTGTCTAGTGACCTTGCTTCCCTTTCAGAAGGAATAGGGTTTTAGCTGTGGGCTACTGCCTTGGGACCCTGGGATATAGTTTCTGGGTCTGCAAGAGGAGCCTTGTAAAGGTGGTGATGAGTATCTGGCACCCTGTAAAATCTGTCTGGTTTGGCAGGGGCTGGGGTAAAGAATCTGGAGCGGAGCAAACATCATTGAAAGCATCATCCACCACAGAGAGAACAGGAGGTATAGCTAAGGGCCTGTGCTGTGGAAGGTGCAGAAAGTCCTAAGTCTTTTCTGAGTCTGAAAAATCCTGTTGCTGCCATTGGAACTGTTCTCGCATGGCATGCAGGGTTTCTCCAAAGGAGAATTCTTCTGGGGAAGCAGCTGGAATGGATTCTTCAGCATCAGGCCTCAGGCTGGTCAGTTATGTCTGATTCATGAGCAGAATCATCAGAAGACACTGGCTCAGGGGCTCTGCCCTGTCTGGGTGAGATTGAGATGTCTCTAATTAAAGAAATTAAATCTTCTGCCAAAGAAAGCATTTGAGAACTAGAAGAGGGCCTGGATGAGGGGGGCTTAACACGCACTGATTTAGTAGTCTTTGGCTTTTTTAGGCCCTGGCGGCCTTAATGGACATGGCTGCTGGAGGCCCTAGCAGCACCGGTAGAAGACATCCACATCCAAGGATGGTATCTGATAAGTCAGTCTCGGACAGGTTAAACGGTGTTCTTTTTTTCGGCCCTTTGGCGCTTTTTGGGGGTTAGCGGAACCAACGGTTACAAAGTCTTGATAATATTAAAACGAAGTAATCTCTGGAACCGGACCGACCGGCACTTGCGAACAGCTTGAAAGTGGGCGCCAGCTTCGGTAGACTGAGGAGCCGAAAGATAAATGATGCTATTATACCGAAGGGAAACTTTATATGGTAAGACTTGAATCGATGGTTCAGGGTGAGTTAACCGGACTTTGGAATCGGCCCGACTGCAGGGCTGCCTGACGACAGGACAACCCACTTGTTATGACTGCAGATGCATCCATGAAGGACATCCTCCTGAATATGAAATGGATGGGGATGTGAAGGTAGGCATCCTTGAGATCCACGGATACCAAAAAAGCCTGGGGAAGAAGAAGAGGGAACAGGGTTTGAAGGGACAAACCTGGTTTGTCTTGAAAAGGAAGCTTCTGAGAAGTAGAAGTCTAAGTAGACATAGCAGGGGGTATATGCCTAGAACCCTTTTTACCTTTGGGTGGAGGGCAAGACCGTCTGTGAACAAAGCCAGATTTGCATGGATAATTCCTCTGAAATTTAGCGAGAGAAGAAACAAAAATAGGTTTCAATTCCTGCAAGGCCTTACTTTGTTCTGTAGGGACTTGTAAAGCTCAGCCGCAGCAGAGCCAAAAAAGGTTCTTATTATCTAGAGAACCTTCAGGATGAGAAGACTCAGTTTTAGCATCCAACAATTTAGGTTTAACTTCATCATTCAAAGGCTGAAGACAAAGCCAAGAGTAATGTCTCAAAACATAACTATATGCAGCAGCCCTACAGGAAGATGTTCATAACTGCAAGTAACAGATGGTGAGCCACATGAGAGGTAGAACCCAGTAAACAAAGGGTTGAGACCTTCCGTTCTGAATCAGGGAGGACAGAGTATGCCTGAGAAGCTTGAGAAACCAGGGTTAAAACTTACCTGGCCATACAAGTCTGGTAATTAATAGCCCTAAAAGCCAGGGTGGCAGCAGTATTTACCCTTTTGCCTAAATGTTCCATGGCTCTACCATCTTTATCTGAAGGAAGAACTGTAGTAGATGGCAAAAGATTAGAAAGTTTTTCAGAAGAGACACACCACAGAAGGATCAACAGAAGGACATTCATGCACCTTGTAAAATCTATCAATTTTCTTAACCACTGGAGGCTGAGAATCAGAGGTAACAGAGGCTGCTGAAAAGGTATTTAAGAGGGCAGCCAAGGTCGGAGGAACAGGAAAGGGTTTTAGACACTCCATTGTTTGAATGTCAGAAACCTGAGAACAGTCCCATTTGAAATATTCCATCAGTGGAGAAATAGTGTTCCAAGAGCAGAGGGAGAATCTGGACTTATGGAATCTTCCTCCTAAATTCCACAACCCAAGGGAGAAAAGATTTGATAAGAATATGCTAAAGACTCTTCCCCAGAATTCAGATCCTTTTTAGAGGGCTCCTGCTCTCTGACCTTCTTAAGAGGAGTGGATGACCAAGGAGGAGTAGGCAAAGATACTCCTTGGAGAGGCTTTAAGGCTTTTAAGCAACCCCAGAGCAAAATCCTGCCATTCACATCAGGGATCTTTAAAAGCATGGAATATATGCTTGTTTTTTTTGTTTGTTTTTTCTTTTGCGGGACATCTGCCTGAAAAACCCTAGGAGGTTCAACCAAGATAGTGGGAATCGCCTCCCGAACTAAGATTTGCAGTATCTCCCTCAGAACTAAGATTTGCAGTATCTCCCTCAGTCCTTCAGTTATAATTAGCCAAGGTTCCTCTCAATGCCCAGAGTGGATGTTTATAAAGCCTCTGAGGACATGAGAAGTCTGATCCATGCCGGCATCCAACAGGGTTGTGGTGGAGGAATCAAAGACAATGACCAGATGATTCTCTGAGCTTTCAGCAGCTTCTACAGAGACATCCAGGGAAGGCAGGACAACAGGCAAATCAGACCTGAGTTTTTTTGGCCTTTTTCATGGCAAAAGGCTGACCTTCAAGACAGGAGGATTCTGCTATAGCACTTTACACCAACAATTTTAGATGTTGGTTCTCTAGGTAAATCAACAAGGAGAGACTAGGGTCTTGGGAACAAATGCTTAGCAGATAGAAAACTGAGTATGGTTGTGACAAGCACCTAAACAGAAGAGACACTGGTCATGATGATCTTTATGAGGAATCTACCACCCACACTGACATTTTACCTTTCTGGATGACATGTAAACACACCAAAATAAAAATAGAAGTAGATGAGAAGAAACCCCAATGAGGCATTTATCTGAAACACGTCTCAGGAACCAGCACAGGAGTGTTCAGACCGATTGATTATCAATGATGGTGTTTGGACTGGTGGCAAAGAAGTTCTGAGCTATGTACGTCCGTACATTACCTTTACACCCTATGCCTTGTTTGGGAAGCACACGTATGACATACGACATCTATAAATTCCAAAGGCTTTGGTATAGTGGCCAGACACTGGATACCCTTGGCAGGAATATCCCTTGTGTAATGAATACTGTAACAGTGATATGGAAGGACAATATATAGAGATACTGACACTAGAATGGAAATCATGTGACTCTGGAAATGGCAGTCTGACGCTTCAGAGTGGCACAATGGATGTGACTTTTCTCACAGCTAGTGAAGGAAGGTTTTCATAATTTTTATTCTGCATATGAGCAAAGTCCATAATGACTTCTAACATGTGCATTCCTCAGGTAAACGTACAAAACAATCAGGACCCACTGGAGCATGCTACGAAACACAGACTGACTGGCCGAAAAAAAGGACTTAGTTTATTCCCTTATCTCTGAGGTATGGTGATCTCAAGACTTATTATATACAAGTTCAGTAGGGTGGCAGAGCTTGCCCCCTTGTAAAAAAGAAGTTTAAAGGGCAATAACAATGTTTTGGATTTGCTCTTCTCCTGTGTTTTCATTGTGTCTGCATTCGGAGTGTTGACACTGCATTCGGGAGCCTTTTCTTCATAGTCTTGCATGGGCCACACAAGCCTATCACTCTGGTCTCCAATAGCTGTCACTGTACCCCATCATCACTAACCCTGCATAAAAAGAACTGCTTCCCTCATTGAAGTTGACACCCACTTCGACACTGGGTACCGATTACTCTACAAATGGAGCATTTCTAACAGCAGCACCTGGCCCATGCCTGACAGTTACAAAAAAGAGATGTACACTACATGATTTCTTGCAGAAATGTACTCTCGAAGGGTAAACCCACATTACTAGCTCAACTTGTTATCACAGTTAAATGACTAAATCACACTAGGCTAACATGACATTAAAATTCAGGGTGCAAGTCATGAAATATGTCACTTCCAGTTTAAAAAAAAAAAAAGATTAATAAACCATAACTGCCACTTTATTTGGTCAAGTCTGAGTAAATTCCAGAACTTAGAAGCATCAAAAATTCAATCACTGGAAAAAAAAGTATCCCATTGCAAGGTTATGACCTACACCTTCCTCAGCAGCCTGCAGTCTAGACAGCATTCCTTAGTGAACTTTGCATGAAAGAATTATAAATGATAAACCAGGGATACGACACACAAAGTTTAACAGAGCTCATTAATAACAGGTGCAGATTAAGCAGCCATTCGGAGAAGAGCTATGACAGACAAGGTTACATTACCACAGTCACAGCTCATCTTCTAGCCAAGAAGTCATTGCTCCCAGGCACTTAAGTGGAGTTTGCAAAGTTCTAACAGGTTCCAATTTCTGAACAAGTCCTAAAAATAGACTGATCTCCATCTGATAATACTTATTATACAATGACTGTCCACTAATATTCAAAAATGAGCACGCTGATTGGTCAGCTTAACCAGGGTACTCGTTGTAAGTCATGCGTATACCAATAGCAAATGTCCATCCGCTAAAGTATCACTGAGCAGACAGACTTTTTTTTGTAATTGATATCTCTTAGACAAGCATTAGTCTGAAGAAAAGAGAAACTAAAACGCGTGTCATTATTTACTGACTCTCTCATAAAATTTTTTTTTTCCGACAAATCATTGAGGAACAAAGTCACTAAATAATAACAGGCATTTCAGTTTAAGACTTTCTTTCCTTCAGACAATGCACACTTATTCTCCCTTTATTTATGCTTTGTCCACATTTTTTCAAATAAAAGATTGAGAGGTACGTACAAAACCAGAGAAAATACAAGGAAAATTGGGTATGTTCTGCAAACTAAAACATACCGGATTTTCCTAGTATTTTTCCCTGTCTCTCTCGTACCTCTAAACTGTTGAGAGGTTACAGGGTTTTTTTCTTTTACAAAAAAAAAATAGCAACACAGATAATCCTCTCTCAGTTACCTGCTTGCTAAATCAGTGATGTACCGTGCAAGCCTGGGAACGCAACTTCCATATGCATGCGCAGTACATCATGAAAGGGTAGAATCCAGAAATAACAAGGAAGAACACCAAGGTGCTGTTATATGAAGACATTATTTAAAAAAGTTAAATAATTTTTTTTTTCTTAATTAATGTCATTACATAATAGCAACAACTGACTCCTGTGTGTGATATATTGAGATATATTGAAGATTTACTCACGGTTGCCTTCAACCATGAGGGCTTCTCATAATTAAACCACACCAACTGTAGTTAAATCTTCAATATACCACACCCAGTCATCAGTTATTGCTATAGCGAATAATGCAGAAACCCTGTCTGAAAAATTAAGAAATCACTACTAGCAGGGAAATAATTCACAAATCACAAGCTCAAAGACATTCCAAAATAAAAATGTACTTTTAAAAGTACAGAACACATAGCCATGCCCCTCATATTTCTATTGGGTATAAATCACAGATCAAGAAAAATACTGTAGTGGGCAATTTCTACAAAACATTGTTTTTTATATCCTTATATTTACATGTTAAATCTCAGCTTTTACTGTTGGGTCTGTGAGCACATAACCAGGGGTTCACTCACTGGAGACTGACAGCAAATTAACTGATTCGGAAACCAAGATTCTGCTATTTTTATCTGGCAATCTCATTAAAATTTCACGCCTCCCCTGACAGAAGGAGGGAGGTTGCCATGCCAACACAAGAGATGGAAGTTTCTACATCAGTACTACATGCAGGTTTTCACTGCTCTTGAACACTACAAAGGGACGGGGGGGTCAAGTCTGCAAAGTGTTGTTTTTTCTTGCTCCGGTTGGTTATCCAATTAGTGACATTTGGGGACATGCATTCTACCTTTCCTACCAGAGGGGTAATGCTCAGTTTTGACACCTGTCAGCTTCAGCAGTGCGGCTGTTAAAAGGCTTTATTTCATACCTCCCAAGGGTGGTTTGGGAAAGCGGGGAAGAACAACTGAAATATGGATGTGCAGTGTGATAAATATTTCAAATACAGTATTTACCATAACAAGCAATTTCTAATGCACCATGCACAAGACAACAGATAGTAATGCATCATATCAATATTCCATTCCATGACACATTACAATCTCCCTCCCCTCTAACTCAACAAATCTGGTATTACAGGGAACGCCAAGTGACCAGTTCAGTCTAGTATGCACAACTACAAGGATGAACAGCTGAAAACAGTCGTATTGTGAATGTATCATAACATCTTTGCGTCTTTTATTTTTTATACACTACAGATAATCATAGTTTTGATTCTAGAAACCAGAAAACAATTTTTCTTCACAAAGCAACACAATTTATTGGGAACAGTGTTGAGCTTTTTTTGTGGAACTGCTGTTTATTCAGCATTTCCCCCGCTGAAAACACTGCAGAGCACTTTATGTCCAAATTAAGAAATTTAAGTCTTGAGTGAGTACTACTTTTTTTATCCTACAACAGCTTGTGGTGTTAGTTCAAGAATAGCTCCTTGATGAAATTGTTCAAAAACAACCATCTGCCACGACTGAGTGTTAGGGCTCTGATCCCACCATAGTCCCTGTTGAGAGAGCACATATGTGGCTCCTTAACGTAAATCACTGAAGACTACCATCTGTCACCAGGATCCATTGCTTTCAATTGTTTCATATCTTAAGACCAGCACCAGCATTCTCCTTCATAGAAGCACCCATATCTAACTGCAAAACAGAGGGTCATTAAGTACTCAGTCTTACAAAGTAATGTTATGTATATCCTGATACTGCGGCACAAAAAGTCTTCTTAATAACCTCTCAGAAGCTGATAAGCATGAAAAAAGACAAATGGAAGATAAATGACTTCTCGGCATGTAGAGAGATTTTTTTACAACAATCAGAAAACAATAAACCCTCAGAACCATATGAAGAAGTTGAAATGTATGTAGGGCTGTTACAAGCATTGGCCCAGACTGCTTACACTGTGCTTGTTGATGTCTGCTGAAGTCAATCAAATCAATGATCCAAGACTGTAAAAAAAAATCCAGCATGTGCACACACTATATCGCAGTCAAAGGAGGCAGCGGAACACAGCAGTAAAATTCAAGAATTTAATCCCAGAGCAAACAGTAAGCGCTTTCGCAGCAGCAGCTGCTTCATCAGACAAATAAAGATCCAAACTGTAGTACTTTTAAACAGCAAAGCAGCCAATTGGCATGCTAAAACAATTAGGAATTAGCTAAAGCCCTTAAAGCATGTTTTAGCTTAAAGCTAATTGTTTTAGCATGCCAACTGGCTGCTTTGCTGTTGAAAAGTACTACAGTTTGGATCTTTATTTGTCTGATGAAGCAGCTGCTGCTGCGAAAGCCCTTACTGTTTGTTCTACTGTACGATTTATTTTTTGGAGGACCAGTTTACCTACACCATAGTCTGTTTTTTGCCTTATAATGTGCACACACTAACTTCTGATGCAGCATTGGTGTGTGTCCTAGAAGGGGGGGGGGGGCATACTTCCTCAACAGGAGTACTGACAGCACAGCACCTGAAAGGAAAGTATATGTACAACCTACATAGCTAGTTAGTGGCTGCAGGCAGCAGTAAAAAAGGGATTTCCTCAGATTTGCAGCTCCAGCGTCAGTATGGAACAGGATTGTGCTACAGAACAGTACATGCTGACTTTAAAGAAAAACAGATGTAAACAATGACAGCAACTTAACATGTAGCAAGTGATGATGGTGCCATATTTTGGAGGAGAATGATTCTGGTGCCTTGCTATACTTGTACCCACTTGTACACTTGTTGGACTGGGAAGGCAAACCTGCAGGCAACATCCTACTAGGATACACCAGAAGGAGGGGGTAGTGGATTCATTTTCTGTATAGCTAATACCTGGACCAAATTTACTGGCAAAAAAGTAATTCAAAAGTTAAATTACCCAATTCACCCATATTCTAGAGTTTGAAAATACAGCTAGGTGAAAAAATAAAAACTTTCCAAGGTTCAGCTTGTGAGAACCACAGACACTGATCGTAAAAACTTCAAAATGAGGTGAAAGCAATCATTAAAATGAAGAATAATGTAGTCTAATGGGTGAACTTATTCAACTCAGAATGCTTCACACTAGGAAACTAACCTGAGACTACTCTCTCTTATATTTATAGTGAGAGGTAAGCTAAAGAGAAGGGCACAGTGGGGCAGTAGGTAGTGTTGTCTCCTCACAGCAAGAGATTCTCCTGTTTGATTCCTGGATGAGGTGCCTTCAGTGTGGAGTCTGCATGTCCTCCCTGTGTCCAAATGGGTTTTCTCTGAGTACTCAGTTTTCCTCCCACATTCCAAACAGACGCAGCAGGTGGCTTAGACACACTAACTTGGCCATGTGTGCGAGTGTGCATATGTGAATGGCATAGAAAAACAACTGCAGCAGGGCTAGCCATCCTGCTGTGTGAACATCGGCTCCAGATGATTGTCACTGGTGAAGTGACACCTTTGACTCCATATGTAAAAATGGAAAAAAAAAATGGCTGTGGATAGCTGCAGATGCATCCATGAAGGACATCTTGCTTTATGCAATCAGTTATTTTCCCTAAAAAAGAAGGTATGCTCTGTAGTTTAAACAAGCACAGTTAAGTCACAAGACCACAGCTCGTGAATGCAGGTCAGTGCATCACCTGTTAACAGAATTAATAGGTTGATCATTTTAATTATGTTTTTTATTTTATTTGCCCCCGACTCACTCATGTCTGCCAACCATCTGGCCAGTCACCACACTGCCATCCCTAAAGATTCTTTTGTTAGTCCAGTCCAGCAATTTTGGTCTTTTTGTTAACGAAGTCCTGAAAACTTGGCCTTTATATTGTTAGAGTGTGGGAATGGTATGACGGTTAAAGTCTTTTCCTTACAGATACAAGGATAGATTCTGACATCTGGTTGTTGCCTAGGCTTGCAATAGTCTCAGACTGATGTCCTTGTATTTACCTATGAACCTGTGTTAGTCTAATCTTACAACACTTAGAGAGAGCATGATGAAGTTGGCCTTAATTCGAAGCTTTAACAAAATTTTGTGAAATCCAAGCCCACTTAAAAGCACACAAACAGACCTGATTCAAATACAATCAGATATGGAGACTTTGAAACTTAGCTTGGGGCTGGGTGAGGTCACGTTGCAGATCTCTCTCCTACAAAACAAAAGATCTGATGGTAAATTGTCATCCAGAGGGGGTCACATACATTTAAATGCATTTCATTTAAGTGAGCTTTAATTTCATAAGCCACGTTTTGGCATTACAGTCCACATTACACGGATTAGAGGAAAAGAGCAGCGTGGGACAATACTAGAGATCGAGAAACCAGGATCTGAGGAGAAGTGCGACCAAGAATGCTTCGTAAACATTCACAAGCACAAAGTAAAGGATGATAAAAGAAAAGGGAAATTTAAAGGAACAAAGATCAAGGGCAACTGAAGTTTAGGAAAAAATACATTAATGACATCGGAGAGAAAAGTAGAATAATTTAGTAAGAAATACAAGTCTATTCCAAGTCAAAAAGTCACTTAAGCAGGTTGAGAGGTTACAAAAATCCTTGAGCAGTATAATGTGTACTTAAGAATGTTAATTACTCTACAGAAAGAGGCAGGATGTGTGCTTTGGGGTAATCATTTAAGACCAAGGTAGAATATCTAAAATAAACAGAGACAAACAAAAATCTCTAGACAGGCAAATGAGACTCTGCATGTTAAGGTAAAATTAGGTTGCCAGCTGAAGTGGAGGATAAGGTCAAAGACATATACAGATAGTGAAAGTCTGAGGCTGCAGCCCAAGTGTCAAGTACAATTCCACTGTGGAAAACATAGAACAGCAGTGCCACCCTGCACTCTAGAGTTCTCTCACTCACACCCAAAGAAAAAAAAATTGAGACCTGATATGTTGTTTCACTAACAGAAAACACACAGACACTAGAACACAGATGTGATGCAATACCATTAATTGGACTAACATAAGTTTTGCAATTACTCCAGCTTTCAAGCTAGCATGAGCCCTTTGCCAAGAAACAGATGCAGCACACAGGATACTCCTTTCCATCAAAAATGATTCAGTAGTGAAGTAAATAGTCTTGGAAAACTCTTACTTTAGAGAAAAATGCTAGAGCTATAGACATGCTTTTCATCTCAATATTTCTAAAGTGACTCAATAAAAGTCATTTCCTTTTCTGAATTCACGCTATGATTCAGCTTCATATCTATTCTTCACATTTCATTCCAGACCAAACAAAAAAAAAAAATCAGTAACAAGACCCTAACTGCCAAATTACAGGAATATGACCAATAATTAGTACAAGGCCAGCATTTACTAAAATCCAGCAAACTCAATCCCCTGGATGTTCACCTGCTTCAAGGGGTAAAAAAACAGTTTAAACTGAATCAATCTAAGAAATGTATCGATATGTTTTTATATATATATATATATATATATATATATATATATATATATATATATATATATATATATATATATATACACACGCGCACACACACAGACAGACGCACACACACACAGACACACAGACACACACACACACACACACACACACACACTTTTAATACAAACTTTTCCTTCAAAGCTCTAGCAGTCTGATAACTCAGTGCAGTGCTACCAGTAGTCACTGGAGTCAATAGACACCTCAGTGGCCCCTCACTCTATCAGAACTGCGCTCCAGGAACCAAGCTCCCATTTAACCAGAATAAATCAAAGGTGATGATAGAGGACCAGAGTTTCCGACAATCTGTATCCTTTGTGAGCAGACAGAAGTTTTTTTTTCCCGGCTTTCTATTCTGAGCCCACAAATCAGAAAAAAGTGCCATCCTTCCAAAAAAGGAAAAAAGTGAGAGTAATGGGACATGGTTTGAAAAAACAAGGAAGAAACACTCAAGGGGAATACAATGAAATACGTTTTCACAAAAAGGGTGCTGAATAACTACTTCCTAAAGACGGAGTGCTCTCGAGAAAGGTGATAGACTTGAAGCACACAAAGGACAAACATAAGGTGATTCTTGTGATGGGAGAAAAAAACAGTTAAACAGGCTGTGCAACTTATCCAAAACGTAGGAAACAAAATGACAAGGGAGTCAAGAGGTCTTTAACTTGTGTCACAGCCTGTGTTTCTTTAATCCTGGTTCAGGAGCACATTGCCAAGACTCAAAGCAGCAGAGCATTTTAGTAACTGTAAAACGTCTGAAAGCACTCTGTCATATATTACGTTACTAAATCTTACAGCTATAATACTGTTATTTATGTGATGCATCTATATAATATGGATGGGTTTAGCGGTTTCTGAGAAAACTCAGGTAAATAGGTATTCTACCTCATTGCATGTCACCTGGCTAACCATGTTTTTCCATCAGAAACACTGTCACTATCCAGCATTGCTTAGCTTTTGCTGATACAGCATAGCCCTCATACCTTAAAAACTAATAAATGGAGCATTCATGGGATACTCTACACAGGCTCCCTCAGGAATTCAGTAATAGGAAGGACCAGATGACTTAGTTGCAGTATAACTGACAACTAGCTAGGTCAGTGTGTTAATGACATGACCATTTAACCCCAAACACAAGGTATAGCAACAACTTTATTGCCACGTCTGGGATCATTTCATCAACAAGCTAAAAAAATCATTGCACGAAAATAATCTAAAAACAGGTAACGCAACACATCTTGACATAACCAAACACTTACAAGAGCAGTATTAAAGCAGTACAAAATTTCTGAGCATGTGTTTGGCTATAAAACAAATTTCTACCACGATAACTGGTGCATGCACAACTGAGATGCATTAACCATTCATTCTGGCAACATGCTTGCAAAATAATTAAATAAAATATTATACAATCGTATATCCTGCATACAAAGAACATGTGCACTGGTGGTTTACATGCATACATCCTAAAAGCTTAATAACTTGTTGTGAGTTGCTGGAAAACCAGCAGTGAGGGCTGAATTTCTTGGTGGTCACTACCACTTTAGACTTTTAAAAGTTTCAACAAAACTGTAATACAGGGAGACAGATCAGCAAACTTTTCTAAATGCGTTTTTATAAATACTATGCAAGCAAAAGTGTATGGAAACTTTATTTGTATTGTTTTTTGTATTTTCTTCAACCATTTTTTTTCCTTTCTAAGGGTGGGCTAATAAACCCCATAACTTCTATATCCCTTACGTAATAATACCAGCAAAGTGTTTTAGGTGGAGAATTTCAGGAGGGTGCAATCTTTCCTTACAAAGCACTACGGAAAGTAGTGTTCTCAGTGCAACTAAACACTGCACAAACTGAACAGTAATGAAACTATCATAGGACATTACATTAATGCCGAACTTTTCCGATTCTGAGCCACTACTGCCTGAAATGGGATGTCATCAGATAGAAACTACACGAAAGCAATTTTAAATGCAGACTACACGCTTACTGGGAGACCATATAGAATGAACTGTTAACACAAACACTGACAGAGCTGGAGTCTTCTCACACTACATTAAAATAGTATTAAAAAGCATCACTTTGCACATAAAATTTTAAATGAAGCATAAATAAAAGACTGACCATGTTTGAAATAGTGCTGCTGAATTAATAAAACACAGACAGCGTTAAGTTCTCGCACACTATTTTAGCTTTTCACACACAGACCAAGTTACAATTAAGTGCCGTTACATCTCAAAGTCTTTTCATCACTATTTTAGAACAGGCCCTCACTGAAATATTATAAATCAAAATCTGATCAGAATTCAGTATTCGTGATGTCGGACTTGTTCAATTACACCCTTTTTGACAGAAATATTACAAATCAAAATCTGATCAGAATTCAGTATCTGTGATGTCAGACTTGTTCAATTACACCCTTTTTGACAAATGTAACATTTCAGAGAAGTGTCTTTGCAACTGCTCAAAGCAGCTGAATCGGATTACACATAGCTTCATCCCTGCGCAGGAGGTCTGGCTACGGGCCAGAGGAATGGATTGGGTGAAGTCAACATTGCATATCCCAGTTCTGATTTGACCAAGATTTATGCACTCTCACAGTACTGCTGCTTCAATGTCACAAAAATATAAAACTTTTTTTTTCTTTACAGGATTATTTCCACAAGGTAAAAAATGGCCAAACAATACAAAGGAAAAATAAAGTCGACATGCCTTTTAAAACTTAACAGTAAAAACAATGTCCCTGTGCAAAGCATCAGGAATCATGACAGACTTGTGTTTTTCAGTAGGATCACCAAAAGTACAGAGTCATTTGGATGAATGTCCGACATCGGAATGCTGCACGACCAAATGTGGTGCTCAGACAGTACAGAGTCAATACTAGACCACCTATCTTCCAGGAAATCTTGCTAAAGCCTTTCACACATTTCTTTTGTTCTGCATAACGGATCTCTCCGAGAAACTACTTCAACAACATTAAGAAAGAAGCTTTACAACCACTCAATTCTACTAACTCTTCTTAACACTACCCAGGTTTCCAGATATTTAGCTATACGTTATGTGACAAACAGGCTCTACCCACCAAGATACACAGAGATCCATACATTCTCATCAGTTAAGATAAGCAATAGTCAGGGAGGTCTTGAATACAACAGTACATGATACTGTGGTCACACACAGTACATGATACTGTGGTCACACACAGTACAATATTATACATCTTTCTCTCCTACCCTCAGAGAGGATCAAAGAAGTGAAAGGATAATGAGCTTTCATTTGGGACCCGAAACGGGAATTTACGTGAGGAGTTCAAACATATGATGTCAGTATGTCTGGGAGCTCCCGACAAAACTGACCTGCACTCAGCGACTCTTCGCAGTCCAAGCATTTTAAAATTATTTAAATGCACTGCTAATCAGTCTCCTCCAAGAAGCAGATGTACAGGAAAATATGTACACCAATCTGACTATAGGGTCATTTAACCTTTCCCACAGGTTGGCTAGCCCCAGCACTGCTCAAGTGGTTAAACCTAAAACAGTAGGGGAGACATGTTCTCCCTTCCTGTCCACCATCCAAACACAATGCTAATATTTGCTATACTCACCTCTTAAATAACACCATTTGCAGGATAAGGTCACTCATGCATTTTTTCCTGGGATTTTTAGACACATTCAAGAACATCCCAGTGAAGCATAATTCAAATGGCTCAACAGAAATTCTGCAATATCAATGTGTAGGGGAACCCAGACCAAGTTCAGCAAAACAGTTCGTTTTTTTTTTTTTTTTTTTAACTGCAGGACAATTGTCAACGCTCAACTCTTCACTGTTCAGTATAATTTCTAATGATCCATTTCATCAGCAAACTCAAACTTTTTTGCCTGATATCCCATGGGGATGCAACAACAGTCCTCGTTGTCTTGTTTTTCTTGGTTATGTTGAGCCCTCCTATCACAGCATGGAAATAAATACTTAACCAGGCATTAGACTAATAAAGTGAACCTTTTACTGCTAATGCCATGCAGTTGCCCTCTCTCCTCCAGTCTTTTCCTGATTTTATTACTCCATGCATTTTTTGAAATAGTCATTTCATTTCTGCAGTGATGTGCTCTAGAAGCCCATTCTATTTTTCTAACCCCCCAGTGATACCCCCCCCCCCCCAATGAATATTAATTATTCTGAATCTCGACTCCTTGGTACGAATCCTTCCAGTGTCTATCCAATTTCACTCATTTATCTCCATTTCAGTTCCTGGGCAGCTTCCCTCAATGACTCTGTGTGCTCAAAACACATTCCCTTATTTTCCTTCTGCATTCTCTAAAAAATAGTAGCAGCTTGTCTCGACCCTCATACCACACCTTTTCTAGCACACCTTTTCCCATGGTATTGGCTTCTCTGTACCCTCACTCCTTTCCATATAAAACGTCCAGGACTGAGCATTGTATTCCAAATGAGGTCTCAACAGTGACTTACACAGCAAATTAATTACCTTCATATACCCCTGCCAAAGTCTCTACAAATACAACCCCACATCTGAGTTTTAATTTTATGATGTTTGTTAACCAGAGAAATGTACAGGTCCACAGGGCTGACCAGTTGCATCCACATCTGATTACCGGAGAAGAGCACAGGTCCCAGGGCGGACTCCTCTGGCACTCCACTGCTTACCTACGTTTCTTATGTCAGCACCATATTACAAGAACTTTGTGTCCTGCCTAAATACCATTCCACTCAGTTTCACTCTTACCTCCAACAACTTCAATTTGTACATCCTGCATTGTCATACAGACCTGAAGGCCTTGCTGGGGCCTTAAAAATAAAACATTGCAAGGTGTTGTCCCGTCTAGTTATGCTGTACTCTAGTAATACCACTGTAAAACAGCAATAAAGTTACATACTTTGAGTCCATAGCAATCTCTCCAATAGAAAAGGACCTGTTGACCAACTATGTTAATAAACTATCAAGATATCCGAAAAACTTTCAACATTCCTAGGAGGTACCTCATCTTGTCCCTGTGCCTTATATTCAGGAATATAATTCTTCTACACTTTTGCTTACTCATACCATACAGGGAATTCATACCTGTCCATTTGCCTCCTGGATGTCTCAACATACCAGACCAAAGCCACCAACCACTCCAAGGAGAGGGGTTTATGGTGGTACGTAACTCAGAGTAAAAGCATAACAAGAGAACTGAACTACAGTACAGCTTGCAACTGCAGCCTCATCCACATACTATTTTGCCAGTCCTTTTCACCTCAAAAGCCCCCCACAGTTAACATCCTAGATGTGTATATTCTCATAATGATATACATGCTGCTGTTCATGCATCTCCCCCCACCCCCAAAAAAAAAAAAAAACACACCCCAATTGCCTTGTCAGCTGTCTTGTAATAGCAGTCTAATGTTGACAAGCAGTGCTAATAAATGTAGGGGGAGTGCACAAGTATGATTGTGGTGAGGAAAAAGTGAGGAAAGTAGAGCTTAGTACCACACCGTGGCTGAATTTAAAAACAAACAAGTGCATTCCAGGGATAGCTTACTCTACTGGGGAGTAAGTGACCACGCTAACTGCCACAGTTTTGTCACAGAAGAAAGGCTAGTAGTACTGTCATGGCATGGTTGACAGTGGTGATCAGCCAAGGATGATGGCAAAATTATTAAAACCTCATCAAGACCCCGATGTCACAAAAAAGACAGCATGTGTCACAACAGGATATCATTTTTGTACTGCCTCTGATCTACAAGACAGGAAGGGAAACCTTGCAAAATGCCTTTCAAATACAGAATGGTCAAGCCTTCTTTCAGTATTAAAATTAACATTCTATGTTAAAACGAAGTGAAAATGTATATATCCAGCTTCCTCGTTTCTACAAACTATCATTATCCTTCCTGTCACGCCACTGAATTAGTTCCTGTGACCACTGGTGCCTGGTTTACCATACACTAACTGCTTTTCAGAACCTGGTACACTGCATTTTTGCCTACACACAGTACATTTTCAGAATAATGTTTAAATTGGATAAGCAGGCATTGCTTGCATGCTCAAAGAGCACAAACCGCATGGATTGCTAAACCAACTGTGAATACTGCATTAACAGATCACCTAGTCAGAAAACTTGTAACCCTCGGACAGTCTGATAACAGATCAATTTTCACTTCTATTGTTACAGTTCTTATCACCATTAAGTAGAACTAACTTGAAGCTTCTAATTACATGAAACAGTTAAATGAACCAGATTAAGATTAGGGCGGCGCAGTGGTGCAGCAGTCAATGTTTTCACGTCACAGCAAGAGGTTCTCCAGTTCAATTCTCAGCCGGGGTGCCTTGTGTGTGGAGTTTGCACATTCTCCCTGCATTTGCGCGGGTTTCCTCTGGGTGTTTGGGTTTCCTCCCACATTCTAAAGACATGCGTTTGGAGCGTTTCTCCCTGGGCCTCTGCTGAAAATAGGCTCTGTCATAGTCGGACTTTCCCGATCAACAAATGTTAAATAAATAAAAATAAAATAAAAATTTATTATCACTGTCGCCAGCTATCCCACAAAATACATATTCCAGCATGCCTTTCTTGAAGACACTTGACCAACAATCTTCATTACCGAGCCATCCTGACAATTACAGCAATGGCTTTACAGAAGCACATTAGCTATAAATATGTACTTATTGCACATGAGAAACAAAACACTGATTAAAGAAAAGCGTTATGAACAATCTGTAAATATATCAACTGCTTTTTGTTCCAACAATCTTAAGGCAAAGAGAAATGCAGATTCGTGAAATGGGGAGTTAAGGCAGAATACTGAAGTCCAAACCATACAATACAGTAATTTAACCTATTACAAATCGATGACAGAAGACACTATAATTAAAACATTTCTAATAAACATTAGTAAGTTTAAGAAT
Source organism: Protopterus annectens (assembly GCF_019279795.1). Lineage (NCBI taxonomy): Eukaryota > Metazoa > Chordata > Ceratodontiformes > Protopteridae > Protopterus > Protopterus annectens. Next base: position 1,475,858,286 of record NC_056733.1, on the reverse strand, counting down.
TACAAATCAATGATGAAAGATGCTACAATTTACAGCCTTGCATGCCTTAAACCAGTAAACAAACTGTGAGTGCAGGTTAAACAAGTTAAACAAAAGCACTAAAGCTGTATGTAACATTCATAACAGCAAAACAACGCAAACTTCCTATGATCATTTCCCTTGAAAAGGCTGCCAGTGACAAAGGGGCACCATCCCCACTATTGCTACTAAATGTCACAATTTACTTATCCAGTTCTGCAAGTTAAGACACATCCAAAACAGCTTACTTTAAGACCGCTGCCCTTGCTGGCTCTGCAGTCGGCACAAAGCCATGGCCATCAGTCCCAAGTCCCAGTAAAAGAGTACGACTGCCAGTGCTGTAATATAACAGTCAGGCCATCATTTTTTCTGTAAGAGAATTCCTGATGTGGCCTTGCCTTGAGTTTTAGCAAAACCTTAATCTGCCTCTGTGTTTGTCAGTTACTAATGGAAGATGCTGTGTGCTAAATTATGTACTAAGTTGCTGGAATCTTACATTAATGTAAAAAAAAAGTAACTTTTAAAACATGGCATAGAGGAATAATGAAAAACACGCCAAAAGCCAGCACAGAGGAATAATGCCCTGTGACCCAACCAACTCAAGTGACTAGTAACCAGAGTGTTGAAGTAACCAGTCAAAAGGGATAGCAGGCAAGCAACTGGTGCCAGTTTAACCATCCTGGAGTAGGGGAATGGCTTACTTTGTTCCAATACTGACACCTGCTGAAGACAGGATGTAGCAGTACACAGCATTAAGAGCCAGACACATCCAGTCATTTCACAGCCCTATAGTCTGAACAGATACATGTACAGAAGGATGCACATTCCACTCTTCCAGCACTGCGGGCCCAACTTTGGCACTGTCCATGTCAGACAACCAGATGAAGGAATCACCAAAACTCCACAAAAACCTGCTGAGATAAAGCCCCAGATACACCTGATAAATGGCCATGGGACTGGGAAAATAAAGGGCTAATTAGCTAATAGATGTGGGGGAAGATTGGGGCTGATGGTCCGTTGAGTTCAGTGGTAAGAAAAAAAATACAGAAAAGAAACTTAATCAAGGCAAGCAGAAGCCTCTGCCATAACTCATTACAACAGGGAAACAAACATTTTAAATGGCAAACACCCTGGGCACTTACACCATTTACATATTAGCAGCAGTCCTGCAAGTGACATAGCTTCTTGGTGTGTGTGTGTGTGTGTGTGTGTGTGTGTGTGTGTGTGTGTGTGTACATATACATTATATATATATATATATATATATATATATATATATATATATATCTATATATCTATATATAGTTTAACTTCAGAATCCTGAAATATCACAATCCTAAATTTCATACAACTTCATAATCTGAAAGCCCAAAATCCCGAATCCAAAAAGACTGAAAACACACAGGATACATATACGGACTATAGAGAACACAAACCAGATTACATTCCATCAAATATAAGCAGGGGGGAAAGCCCCCATGCACTCCACATGTGGGGGCAAGCTCCACCACCCCCCGCCACTTAAATATATCAACTCCAAGATTGCAATTCACTATACTATCATGAGTTATGTTGTAGTATAGCAGGTTAAAAGGGAATGTTACTAAGATTATAAAAGGCAGTCACATGAACACATAGGTTCATAGGTAGGTACTAGGCTATCTGCCCGAAGGCATTTATAAGCCTAGCCGGAATGTGTTGGCTTTCTCCACCCCCTTAGATTAGTTCCCTGTGCCTCTGTCCAGCAGAGCCATTGAAGTGATCCCCGGGGTAAACTTTCTGTTTCCCATCCACTCATCAAGGTTTCTTTGGAAGAGTGTTAGCGAGGAGCTCTGCCTAATGTAGATTGGAATCTTGTTCCAGAGCATGGGAAGTCTCTGGGACAGGAATATATCCAGCACGTCCTATTTATTGTTGTGGTGAGGTTTAGATCCTTAGAGCGTGTGGCTCGAGGGGATAAGGTTTTCTTTAGGTGGAGCATGTTCATCAATTCTGGGTTGGACATGGCCTTGTATGTCTGGCAGAGATCACCTCTGAGTAGGCGGTATGCAACCGAGTACAGCTGGAGTTTCTTCAGTCGAGCTGCATAGGGCATCTGAGGCCAGTGATCCTCTTGGTGAGGTACTTCTGTGGTCTTTCCAACTGTTGCAGGTGTCTTGTAAGGTACATCCCAAATGGGGCGTTGTACTCTATGATGGGTCCGATGAGTAGAGGGGCACAATGACCTCTTTTGATCTGGATGCAAACCCTTTTGTGATTAGATGGGCCACATAGAAGGACATTCTAACCACTTTGGCAATGTGATTATCAAAGGTGACATTACTATCTACTTGGGTCCCCAGATCCCTTATTACGTCTTCCGTACTTAGGGGACTACCACCTATGTGGTAGTTTGTGGGTACTTTGTTTTTTCCAAAGGGGATGACTATGCACTTTTTGGCATTTAGCTTGAGGCCATGATTTTGACACCAGGTATCCGTCTCAGTGAGACCCTTTTAGAGGATGTCTGTGTCAGCCGGAGAGTCAATTATAGGTCCTAGTTTGCAGTCGTCTGCAAACTTGGTCAGCCATAATCCTCCTGTGCTTGCCTGTACCTCTGAGAAGTATATGCCGAACAGGAGGGGTCCTAGGACTGAGCCCTGGGGAGCGCCACTTGTAACCGGTTTAGAGTCGGACCTAGCTCCTGCAACTCTCACCATGTGGGTTCTGCCCATGAGCCAGTTGGCAACACATCTTGTGACGTAGGGGGTTTATGTTCAGGCTGGTGAGCTTGTCTATAATACCAGAATGGGGAATGGTGTCGAAGGCCTTAGTGAGGTCTAAGTAGGCTGCGTGTACCACCTTTCCCTCATCTATAGCCTTGGTACCTGTCTCAAAGAAGTCCACTAGGTTTAGGAGGCATGATCTGCCCTTAAAACCGAACTGGGTAGGGTCCAGTGTTTGGAGGTTCCCAATGTCTCTGTTAATGAGTTCCATGATGATGCACTCCATAGCCTTGCAGTCCAAACTAGTCAAGCTTATAAGGAGATAGTTCCCGGGGTCTTTTGTGGCTCCACCTTTGTGGAGTGGAATAACCATTGCTGTGCACCACTCTATGGGTACATAGCCTGTGGACAGGCTGAATTTGAACAGTGTGTTTAGGTGAGGGGTTAGTTCGTCTTTGAGCTCATGTACGACACAGCCTGGGACACCGTTCGGTCCCATTGATGCTGTGTTTTTGGTTTTGGAGAGGGCTGTTTTCACCTGAGTGTCTGTGATTTCAGGGACTCTACATTCTTCTGGTACGGTTATGGGCACTTTTGGAGGTGAGAGAGGGGTGAAGTTTGCGCTGAACCTCTCTGACAGGATGTTGGCGATATCACTCGGTTCAGTGTATTTTGTGCCATTCTGCACCAACTCCGAGCAGATCTGAGCATTGCCACTTAAATTCTTGACATAGCTATAGAATGCCTTGTGGATATCTTTGGAGTCCTTGGCAATTTTTCTTTCAAAGCTCGCCTTGGATGACTTTATGGGGGATCGTAGTTTCTTGCTGATACTGATCAGTGATGTCTTCCCTTCTTGGGATTTTACTCTCTTCTGTACTAGTTTCCTCCTTCTATTGTATAGCTTGTTTATGGCAGGAGTCCACCAGACTGGTTTCCCTTTCTTGGAGGAGTGAGTCTTGGTTTTGCTTGGGATGGCACGATCCATGCATTCTTGTAGGTGCCCATAGAATGCATTAGTAAAGGATTTTGCAGCTTGGACAGCGTTATCCTTCGGCATGGGGGCTTTGAAACTTTCCACCTCAGTCTTAAGTAACATGAAGTTTGCTTTTGAAAAGTTTTTCACAGTGGTTTTCTTGTCTGGGGGTGGGGGTGGAATATGGATATCCAAAGTGATTTGTTTATGGTCAGATCTAACCAGAGAGGGGTTGACCTCCGGTGAGGAACACTGGTCGCCCATGTTGGTGATGACCAGGTCCAATATATTGTCACCTATGGTGGGAGCGGTGACCAGTTGAACCAGGGGATTTGAGTTTATAAATTCTAAGAAAAGTTGGGAAGGGAGTTAGTACTTCAGTAGTTCTCCCAGTTAATGTTTTGGGTAATTGAAATCACCCAATATTAGGGTGTTTGGTAGTACCTTTATGTTTCCCAGTGTTTCCAGAAATGCAGAATGGTGGTCCTGGGACACAGTGGATGATCAGTAGCAAGCTACAATTTGAACTGCAGTTTTGCCCATTGTTAGTTGCACGTGGATGATCTCTGAAGCATCGTGCTGTGTCACTAACCTGGAGGTGTGGGTATCCTTGATGGATACGACCCCGCCTTTTGTATTTCGGTTGGGGTTCTGTGGTAGAAATGTATGATATGAGTTGTAGCCTGGTAGTGCTGGGGTGCTCTCTGGAGCCTTAAACCAGGTTTCTGTTACTGCACATATAT
>NC_056733.1:1475758844-1475848844 GCF_019279795.1 Protopterus annectens | reverse complement strand
CCTGCCCTGGATTTAGAGTAGAGTGGCAGATGACAGTGCTTTGTAAAGGTGTGCACTGAACTCCAAGTAGCAGCCTCTAAAATGTCTTTGGTTGGTACTCCCCTGAGAAAGGCTGCTGAAGTGGCTGCAGCTCTGGTGGAATGTGGCCTAATGCCCTTAATGCTTGCCATGGTGTAAATAGCAGAAACAAATGCAGTGGCCTATCCACTTTGAAATAGTCTGCTTTGAGATAGCCTTTCCTTGTGATCCTGCAGCATATGCCACTAGTAATTGCTCTGTCTTCCTGAAAACTTTGGTTCTGTCCAAGTAGAATCTAAGCTGTCTGTGTACGTCCAAAGAATGCAGAATTCTCTCCCCCTTGTTCTGTGGATTTGGATAAAAAGTTGGCAAATGAATAGTTTGGTTAAGAGCCATACTGGACACCACCTTAGGCATAAATGTTGGGTTTGTCCTCAGTGAGACCCTACCTGGATAAAAAAATTATAAAAGGTTCCACAGCCATGAGTGCCTGTAGCTCTGAAACTCGTCTTGCAGAAGTTATTGCTAGGAGCAGAGCTGTTTTCCAAGATAAAAACTTTATATCAGCAGTAGCAGCTGGCTCAAAAGGAGGCAGGATGAGTTTTTCCAAGACACAGCTGAGGTCCCATGCAGGTATTGGTGATCTCCTTGGAGGTCTTAAATTTTTGGCTCCTCTGAGGTACTGCTTTAATAAAAGATGAGAAAAGATTGCTGGCTCTGTATTGTAATGAGCCAAAATGTCAGAGGCATGAATTTTAAATCGATGGAAAAGAAGGGCCTTTGTCCAGTATCTCAGTTAAGTATTGCAAAATCTGAATATTTGGTACAGCTGTATCAGTTCCTTGTGCCTGGTTCCAAGCACAGAATCTCTTCCATTTCACAGCATAAAATTTTCTAGTACTAGGCCTTCTGGCTTCCAAAATGACATCAATCACAGCTTTACTGAGAGGTGTGTTTTGTAGGACTACATTATCCGCCATGCTGCCAGGTTTAAAGTACTGAGTTGACCGTGCAGGATCGGATTGTTTTGCTGGGACAGTAGATGAGGTATTTGAGGTAAGGTCCAAGCTGGGCATTGAGACAAGTTCCTTAGGATTGGATACCAGTACTGGCGGGGCCAGTCTGGGGCAATCAGTATCATCTTTGGCTTCTCCTGTCTGACCTTTAGGAGTACTTTGGGGAGGAGAGGCAGTAGAGGAAAGGCATATACTGATAGGTTTTTCCAGCTGAAAGATAGGGCGTCCACTTTCAATGCACGTCTGTGATAAGTCCTTGTGCAGAATCTTTAGTTGGTAGTTGTGAGGGGAGGCAAATAGATCTATGTCCGGGCATCCCCATTTCTTTGTTATCATGCTGAAGACTTGTGGATCCAGTTGCCACTCGTGGGGATCCATGAGGTTTCTGCTTAGTTCATCTGCCAGAGTGTTTTCCTTTCCTGGCAGGAACTGTGCCTGCAGATGTACTTGGCAAGTCAATGCTGTGTCCCACAAAGTCATGGTTAGTCTGCAAAGTGGGTAAGAATGTGTGCCCTCTTGCTTGTTTATATACCACATGACAGTGGTGTTGTCTGTCTTTATCAGTAGTTGTCCCGGATGAAGTAGGTCCTTGAAGGCTGTCAGGGCATTTTGAACAGCTAGCATCTCTTTTTGATTGATATGTAGATGCATTTGGTTTGAGGACCATGTGCCCTGAATGCATATTCCTGCCATGCGGGCCCCCCAGGCATAATCTGATGCATCCGTTGTTAGTGTCTGCCTGGCTGGGGGTAATATGAATGGCTGTCCCTTGTTCTGGTGACAAGCCTTCGCCCACCATTGAAACTCCTGTTGCAGGCAGGGAATGAGAGTAATCATTGTTTCCAGGCTGTGGCAATGTTGAGTCCAAACACTTTTTAGGTACCATTGAAGTTTCCTCATATGCAGTCTTGCATATGGAATTAGTAGGATGCAGGATGCCATGAAGCCTAAAGCCTGCAGAATTTTTCTTGCAGATAACTGGGCCTTTCTTGCCAACATTTTGAAATAGGTAGTCAGTTGCCTTTGTCTGGTGTGAGAAGCCATCTGGGCAGTTGTATTTAAGCTTGCACCCAGGAATATTATCTCTTGAGAGGGTACTAGTTTTGATTTATTTTCATTGACTGTGTACCCTAGGCATGTTAGAAGTCTTTTCACAAATGCCAGATGCTGTAGAAGAATTGTCCTTGTTCTCTGCATGAATTAGACAGTAGTCCAAGTAAGAATATATTTGTATTCCTCTTTGTCTGCAGAAAGCAATTACTGGTGCCAGGCACTTTGTAAAGACCCTGGGCACAGTAGATAAGCCAAAGGGCAGTGCAGAGAATTGGTAATGAATTGAGCCAGCCTTGAATCTGAGGTATCTTCTGCATGATTGTCTGATTGGGACATGCAGGTATGCCTCTTTTAGGTCTAGAGTCACAAGCCAAGCGTCCTTGCACAGCATGGGCAGAAGCTGCTGCAAAGTCAACATTTTGAATTTTGGTATATCCAGGAATGTGTTCAGAATCGATAGGTCCACTATTGGCCTCCAGGCCTTGTCCTTTCTGGGTACCAAGAACAGTCTTGAGTAAAATCCTTGTCCCTGCTCTTGCTCTGGTACTTGTTGAATGGCCCCCATGTCCATGAGGGATGAGACTTGTTTTTGCGCCTCTGCCCGTTGATTTTTTGGCAGATCTGGCCAGCCGTTTGCCTTTGGCAGGGTATGGAAATGGAACTTGTATCATTGTGACACGATATTTAGAACCCACTTGTCCTGGGTTATAATGTGCCAATTTTGAGAAAAAAGTGCTAATTTTCCCCCTAAGGGTGCTGCCAGGAGATAAGTGCTTGGTGCAGGCAGGGGGAAGTCATTGGGACTTTTTCCTGTATGGTTGTGATTTGTCTTCTCCAACTTTGGAGTAGAAGCACCCCATTGCTTTGACCTGTATGAACCTTGTGCCTGGGATCTGCCTCTAGGGCATCTGGATCTGCCCCTTTGAGGTCTGTCTGACACAGGAAAGGACCAATTCTTTGTAGGCCAGTGTCTACTAAACCTAGGTGGCTGTACTTGTAAATAATCTTTGACAGTTTACATAGATTTAGCTTTGTCCTCCATTTTCTTTAACACCTCTTCTGCCTTAACACCAAACAAAGAATCATGCTGTAACGGTGCATCTAATAATTTAACTTTGACATGATCAGGCAGATTTTGTTCCTTTAACCAAGCATACCTCCTAATTACAGAACCCGTAACTGCGGCCCTGCAGGAGGCCTCCAAAGAATCAAAACCACATTGCAAAATATGCTTTCCAACTTGTTCAGCTGCATGCAATAAATCCTGCATTTCCTTGTTTCTGCACATTCAGAGTTTAACAACATTTTCTGTTTAAGCAATGCCATGACATGTTGCTGATATTTGAGCAGATGAAACTGACAGTTTAAGGCCCTTATAGCCAAGGTAGCAGATGTGTAAACCTTTTTTCCCCAGCTGTCCAGTGTCCTAGAATCCCTGCCAGAGGGGGTAGGGTTTTTTGCAGTGGAAGCCTTAACTCCTTTGGGACCCTGTGAAATAGTTTCTGGGTCTGCAGCAGGGTTTTTAAAAAGGAATTTATGAGAGTCAGGAACCCTGTAATATCCGTCAGGCTTAACAGGAGCTGGAGGTAAGGAGTTAGGGGTCAGACTAGACTCTGAAAACACATAATCTATAATGTCTTACACAGGTGGAATGGCTAGAGGCCTGTGTTGAGGTAGTAAAAGGAAATCCCTGAGCCTCTTTTTAGATTCTGAAAAATCTTGGCTCTCCCAGTGGAAATGATCCCTCATGGTATGCAAGGTTTCCCCAACGGAATAGTCGTCTGGAAGAGAAGCTGAAGGTACAGATTTCTTCAGCATCAGAATCCTCATAGGGGGGAAGAGAATATTCCTGATCAGAAGAGGAATCAGAAGAAATAGAAACCTGATCGGAAGATTCATAGTCAGTCTCTTGCCTTATCAGGAGGGGGATGGGAACCCCTGATCAATGTAATCAAGTCTTCGGCCATTTTCAGCATCTGTTTTTTGGGCATAGAGGCCTGTCCATGTGGCTCTTGAGTTTGTTTCTTTGCTTTAGAAGGTGCTTTAGTCTTTGCCTTTGAAGCTGAAGTTGGTTTAATGTAAAGATGTTTAGGTCTGAATACACCCTCAGAAGCCGGTGCCTGCTCAGCGGCTCCGGACCCATCTGAGGGAATAGTGTCCGAGGCTCCAATACCTTGAGTTTCCAGCAGCATAGCAGACTCCACATGGGAGTCGGTAGTGGCCTACGACTCTAAAGTAGCGGGCATCAGGGGCTGCGACTTAGGGGCTGCGAAAGCGCCTCACTGAGAACCGGCGAACTGGGGACTGGCTTAGGAGAAACTTCATTGTCGGTTTTGGACCTCAGTTGTTTATCTCTCTCCTTTTCTTTGCATTTTTTGTGAACTCCGGTAGTCGGATGGCTATCAGATGACATTTCTGGATAATTAAACCAGTGTCCAAAATAGTTTAAAGCAAAATCATACCAATGCTTAATAGTGCGTTGGTTAAATCTAGCTCAAAACTGACAACCAGAAACGTTGCGATCAGGGCCTAGGCAAGGAATACAGTAAGAATAAAAGTCCTTATGAGGTATTTGCTTTCCACAAGAAATACAATTATTAACTTTTTCTGACATCGGTCTGGAGCAAGAAAAAAGTTTCCCCAATGGGGTACTTAGCTTTATTGAAGACTTCGGGTCTGAAACTCGAACACGAAAATCTCAGGAGTCGGCCGACCGGCACTTGCAAACTGCTTCTGCTTCAGGCACCGCGCGGCAAGAAAGACTGAAGAAAATGGCATTGGCTGCTTCTTTTATACCCCTGATGACCTGACATCGGGGAAGGGGCGACAGCAGCTGACGCAGGACCCAAGACTTTGGAATTCAGGCCGACCGAGGGCAACCTGCCAGCAGGATTACACAAATGTAATGACTGCAACAGTGAAACACGAAGAGCATCCTGACAGGCATCTCTCCTCAGCTTCCTGCATTAAATAAGCAAAGGATGTTTAAAGGGCTACAACAACTTTCCAAGTTGCCAGAATCCAGCTCTTTCCAAAGACTTGCGCATCCATTTCACTCTCCTTTTCCTGACAGCATTTCTCTAGACTAATGGAACTGGTGCCCTGATTTTGCCAGTACATTACGATCAACTGTCAAAAAAAAACACTACATGTCTACATTCCTAGAAACTACTCAGGGGGAAGTAAGCTGTGAGTGGTTTATATATGAATTGATTAGACCCACCACTGTGTTCCATCAACAATTATAGCAGTATGTGCTGTGCAGGTTCCAAAAATGCAGGAATGGTACAAAGACACTAGTCAGTCAAAAAAAATGCATTTTGAGAATAGTTCTACAGCTAACTGCATTAAGCTGTATATTAAATGATGCCAGTGACAGGTATGCAACAGACCTCACATAAGAGAGTCCTTCCCACCCAAAGGGCTAAGTAATCCCAGAATTCTACCTATTCTCATGAATTAATACTGTAGTTTGGTAAGGGATGAGAGGTCTGAAAATTGGGATAAAGTATGAGCTTTCACAGATTATCATGCAGATAATATTGGTGTAAGGTAAGGATCTAACAGCATTAGATAATGAAGTACTGTCTACCAACATGAGAGCACACAGTAGAAGTCTTCCTACACTGTGATACACAGCAAAGTCAGTACAAGGGAAAGCAGTGATCAGCACTGCATGGGGGGGGGGGGGGGGGGGGGTGCAGTGCAGGTTTTGTCACACTGACAGTTTTGGGAACTGAAGCGTAATAATTTTAGTCAGTGTTGGCAAAATGTGAAACATTGGCAGCATGGTTTCCAAAGCCACACACAATGAAGGTCATGTATGCTGTAATCTCCCTAAACTGAAGTGTAGATGTAAAGCAAAGACATGATAGTACAAAAGATAAAACATCCTGCTTACTCAGATGTTCAGACTTAAACACTCTAATAAATTAGGCATAAGACATGCAGAAATGGCATAATTAAACCTATTATCTTTACACTGAGTTTATTTTGAAAAGCAGACACACTAATACTGTCACACCTGTAAGCAAACCGATACAGACACATACAGAAAATGGTCTATGAAGATAGTGCTACAAATGAGAGAAGTCTTCGTAATCTAGTCCAGGGCCTACAGGCAGTAATGCCTTTTACAGTGGTAAATTAGAGCACACTGTAAGGATGAGAAAAAATTCTGTAACATCCACTTTGGTGGGGATGATTAAGCTGGATATGTTTGCTGGGGGACCTACTCAGCAAATTGGTTCTATGCTGACAAACTATGTTCTGAAAAAAAAGGAAGTTTTATACTAACTTCACGGATTTCCATTTTTCCTCAAAATAGGGCTTCTTAACAGAAGATCACAAAACACTGGGCAGGGGGTAGAAAAGCTTCTCTTTACCAACTCTGACATTCCATTACCATGAGAGTATACTTACGGATGTGTTGAGCAGAGGGTTTCTGTGTCTAAAAATGCTTTTTTTTTTTTTTTTTTTTTTAAACAGACACTGTATGACGCTATCTTCTAGGGAAATAATTAAATAAACATTGCTTATTATACAATCTTTATACACAGACAAGTTTATGACTTTGGAGAAAAACTATATGCAGAATCGGTGGAAGAACACAATTTGCCCAACATATACCAGGAAAAGGTAAATACAATTATAGCAAAAAGTAGAATACTCATTTGCAGGCACACAGTGCTCAAGTAATATTTTAAGTAATATTTGTAATATCAGCCTATGGCTGGCTGTAGAAGAAAAAAAAAGACTGGTGCAGAAAAAGAAAATGAGATATGCAAATCCACAATTATAATATAAACTGTAAACTAAATCCAGAAGCTAAGGTAAGGTGGAAAAGTAAAAAAGAAACATAGCAGCTCTAAAACTGCCGTTTGTATTATTCCAGACTATTACAGAAAAAAAAACCTGAATTAAATGTAACAAGTTCTGTTATTAACATTTACAGCCATAAGGCTGTAATTACAGATGAACCCTAAAACTGTAGGTGTTGAATTTCATGAATGAGTCAAAACTTTTTAAAGAAGCAGAATCATTTAAAGATCCAAAGCAAGTAGTTTGATGAATTATTTACAGTATGTGGCAGGTAAAAAGAGCATGTTTACTTGTACTATGACATTAGCGAATACTGAGGTAAGGGATCAGAAAAACTGAAGATGGGACTAAAAGACTATTTACCCATGGGAGTACTTTTAGTGAATTAGGTGCTTTGTACACATTATGATAAACCAATGCTCATGAATGACAGAAAGCAGACAGCACTAGGTTCTAGTGCACTGTTTGTATCAACAGAACAAATGGTAGTGTGGTGCAGGCTTTCCCCACAGCCAATCATCACACACTTACTGCAGCTGAAACAGAACAGGTTGCCGTCACTTAAAGACGAAAACACTTTTTCCATCTAAGGTCAAGGAGAATCTAAAGTAACTGTACAAGTTTCCTCATGGTTATTGTTGGTGAAAGGTGAGTGACTCACCATATGGGGGGGACTAAAACCCTGTGTATAGCCCATCTTATTGGTGGCCAACTCATCAAGCATAACACTGTCTACATGAAACTGTTAATGACACCCATCCATTGCCTAGCTGTCTGAGATACCAACATCTCAACTTGTCAGCTAAATACTTTGCAGGTTAGAATTAAAAAAATATATATATAGCACTTCCCTACACTCCCTGTTACCAATTACAAAGACCATCTCCAAGACTGCTCTATCCTGGAAAAAATGACGACAGTTTGATCTCTACACAGTGAACCGTTACCCCTAGTCTGGGGGAATGTTTCATCTTTCAGTACCCAACCAGCTAATTCACTTGCTCAATGGACACTCATTTTGAAAAACTCTAATATAGCTCTTGAAGATCTGACCCTTGACAAAACTAATACCTCTCAAATACCCAGACTTTCCACATATTTTTGATACATTTTCATCAAATTTGTGGTTTTCTAGCAAATCACAGAGTATTAAAGTGACTAAATAATGACAAACATTTGAGTTTTAGGCTTCGTATCCTTCAGAAAATGCATGTTACTGCGGTGGTGGTGCTGCGGTAGCGTTGTCGCCTCATAGCAAGACGTTGTCCCGTTCGATTCTCACCTAGAGCGTCTTCTGTGCGGAGGCATACGTGAATGGGGCATGCCTTCATTGAAGGTTGTGCGTCAGGGCTGGTAACCCGGTACGTAAAAATCCACTACCAATCATTAGCGGACCGGAGTTCCGCTGTGGTGACCCCTAACCGGGAAAAGCCGAAAGACACAAACAAACAAACAATCCTTCAGAAAATGCATGTTAATGCAAAACCTGTTCTAACAACTTTCGGAGTTTATAAGGCAATATTTTGAATCTGTTCCTATATTTGGGCATTTTGTCCCCCCCATTATTTTTGGCTCTGTCCGGATTTTTTGCTGTAAAAGGTTGAGAGTTATGGGCAGGTACAATACAGACTTCCCCCTGTGGTACAGTTTAAAAAATGCCAATGCATGTAATAGGATTGAAATCTTCAGTTTACACAAAGCATCAGACCTTAATAAATTTAAGCTTAATACGAAATAAGGGTCAAATAGAATTAGAGACACTAGAACCACAGGCAGACTAGACTCCTCCACACCCTAACACATTTTTTTTTTTTTTTTACTGAAAGTGAAATATGTGACATCAACAAAACCTGCTGGAGAGACAGGTTTGCCTTCCAGAGGCTGCCTCGTCTCTGGAATAGACTTCCCATACATGTCGCTAACCCTCCAAGTGCAACCTTGATGAGTGGATGGGAAACCAGTTATTTGTACCAGGGGTTCCACCTGTGTTCCTTATTGACAGGGGTGACAGGTGTTGACGGAGGTTTCTTTTTGGGGATAAACTCTTGGCTAGGCTTATAAGGGCCCCAGGGCCATTAGCCTAGTAACCTCCTATGATCCCATTAATGCCTATAAAATGAGACCAATTAAAGAGCAACATTCTACACAAAACTAGTTAGCTGGTTATTATTTACTTGGTGCTGAAAGAAAGACATGGCATTATTACTGAATGAAGAAATCCTTTTGGCAAAAAGGATCTCCAAGCACGGTTTCTACATATGTACATCAGGAGTTCTAAACTTGGTAGGAGAACATGATATAGTGCAACATATAAATGCAACAGGTTTAATTCCTCAACACTCCAGCTTGCAAACACACTTGTACTCCAGGTGGGATTTCAAACTGCTTTAACAAACTGAATCATGAACAAGAAAATGTCTCTAAATTATGTAACACACTAAAAAATGTGAATATTTTTTTTTAAATTATGCTACGTGCAGTACTTACCCTGGCCATTACAAAAGCATGATACAATAATAGATGCAACACACAGTTTTTGCTTCCCCGTTCTACAACTGTCTGTAGCCAAATCGTCATGAACATATCACTTAATTTTTCTTGCCCCACCAGCAAAGCTGCCCACATCATCTTATCGGGGGGGGGGGGGGGTTCCATCTATGTAGGGAACATTAGAATTTCAGAATGTATGGCCTTCATTCTCCTTGAGTGAGAAGACATGCATCCTGGTTCTTAAATGCGTGAGTGCCAAACCATTTTAAGGTGAAACCCAGGTGCACTTCTTAAGTAACATGCCCAGAGTCACAAAGCAAGCAAAGCAAATGGAGAGCTTTACTAGACTGTTGCCTTCAGTCCTTTATTACTCCTGCATTAGTCATCAACTGTTGTGCCCTTGTACTAGAAAAAAAAACAAAGGAAATGGGAAACGCCAGGCCTATTAATAATCACAGCAAGAAAATTCATGGATAAAATCCTGAGGGGAATGCTGGTAGCATTTCTCGAAGACAACTCCAGTGCAGGAATCAAGATGGGTTAGTGGTCAGAAGGAGCTGTCACTCAACCGTGAATCACTTTTATGACTGTGTTACAGCTGAAACTGAGGAGGAAGCACCAGCAGATATAGATCACTTGGTCATCAGCAAGATCCCTGGCTACATCCCACACAGTGAGCAGACAGGGACAGGGTAGGACTAAACAGCTTCACAGATGAGTTCAAGGACACAGAGGGTTGTGATGAGATGGACAATTGGGGAACAGATTAGTGGAGTACCACAGGCACTAGTAAACTGTATTTGTCTTAGATACACCATAAGGAATAGAGAATGGAATTAACTACTTTGCTAATGACCCAAGTAGGTGAACAGTAAAAGGAAGACAAAGTCTAGCAAAAATGATAAAAAGTATGCCTAAGTGGGCAAAAAGCAGGTAGCTCTAGATCAATGCAATAAATGCAAAGTACTGCATTTAGGCCAGAACAACCCTGGTGAGAGATATCAGTTGGGAGGAATGGAACCATTGGCAATAAAACAGGCAGAAGCTCTAGGAGGTGGTCTACATGTTCCTGACCTAAACACTGTGTATTTGAAATTTCTAATGCACTGCATATTCATGAAACTTTTAAAACTACCACATATGTATACATTGCATTTCTGTACTCTGGAACCTTTCTCCCAGGTCTCCACAAAGAATGGCTCATTTCTTGTATCCAGTTGGACTTTACCATTAAACAAATAATATAACTTACTCAAATGACTCCAAAACCAGCACCAACACTTCAAACAACAAAAATGGGCTGAGTGAATATATTGAAAAATGTTTTATTAAAAAAGCAGAGATAAAAATCTGTAGCCCCTCGACTATGCAAGCCTTTACAGAGTATGCCATGGTGGTTATGTGTAGTGATTTTAAGCATTTTGTGGGGTTTGTCATGATAGGGGGATTGGTGGTAGAAGGACTGGGGTTGGGATGAATGTCACCACATTCCACTAATATCAGGAAAAGAAATGAAAGTTGATGTGTAAAGGTGGGTAGTTTAGAGCTTATAAAGTACAATAAAAGGGAGTAGGTATAGCTTGAGTTGTGAGCAGAGTAGTTTGTGGGAAGGATTTGTATTTTAGAGCAGAGTAGTGGAGTTATAAAAAAACTACTCAGAAATAAATCCCAGTTTCTATCTGCTGGGGTGTACAGGGAGCTAGTTTCAGAAGAGAGTTTGACGAATATTAATCTGAGGTTGATTGATGGAAATTGTATTAGAAGTGCTAGTAGTAGTAGTAGTATGGTATGGGATAAGAATAGTGTGTGCGAAATGGAGGGAGCCATGTTGATTGGTGAGGATGGTGTTAAGTGGGAATGAAGTGGAATCTAGGAAGTGGATACATTTTATTGGTTAGCTGATGGAATGAGGCATACCTCTCTCCTGTACAGATTTTCGCAGAATGTCCAGATTTTTTAATCATATTTTTGGTCTATTTTTCATGAAAATGTGGTTATCTGGCAAATTAGTGGCAAATCATTAAAGAATGAAGTTAGAAAAAAATGATACACAATTGAGTTTCAGACTTCATACCCTTCAGAAAATTCATGCTAATGCAAAACCTGTTATCAACTTTCTAAGTTTGTAAGAGCACTATTTTAAAAAGTGTCCCTGTTTTTGGCCTTTGTCCCACTTTTACTTATGGCTCTGTCCAGATTTCTTGCACTAAGAGGTTGAGAAGTATGGAAGGAGGTGTGGCTAGGGGATATAAATTTAAAGAAAGTGGGGGTGGGTGGGAATTGGGGTAGGGGAGCACAGTGAGCGGGGGTGAACAGAGCGGGCTGCAGCAGAGAGACTGCAGCAGAATCGCAGAAACAATCAGTGAAGCTGAAAGAACTGGCAGGAAAGAGCAGGGTTGGATTAGTGTAGAGAAGAGAGTGAAAAGTTATGAACTAAAAGCAAAAAGGGAGGGGGATGGAGATAAAAGGTTGTGTTTTTTGCTAATGATCAGAAGTGGCCAATAGCCACAGAAAGATACCTTTTCCTGTTATATGTTGGGCAAATTGTGTCCAGCTAGAATCAACTATTATTTATGAATGAAAATAAGGCTAAAAGGAAAAACCTAACTGGACTGATGACTACACATACAAAAGTTTAGAAGGGTACTGTACTAGGATACTTGAGCTGAATGCAGTGACAATACAAGATGAGAACATGGTCAGTCTAGTTACAGCCAACTGAAAATGGCAAAAGAATTTACAGGGAAAGACATATTTATGGAATTAGAAGTAAAGGAAAGCTAAAGTTACTTACATGGGAGCAGCTTGGGAATAGGGTCCTTTTTAGGAACAAGCTCACGGACCCAGTTTCAGCTAAGATTTACCCAACTTGTCAAAACCTGTGCATGAAGGATTGAATGGTACAACTAGGTCTTGGGGACTGGCAGAGTTATTTTAAGCTTCACCCCATTAGTAGTACGTTATATGCTAGAATCTGTAATTGACACTCCAGTAGTTAAATGGTTAATCAATCATGCATTAAAGGCATTAAACGTAAAGATAAAACAAGCTGGGACCAAGGCAACTCAACAGACAGACGCACAGAGACAGGAAGCAGCTTAGAGGTAGATTTGTCTACTTTCTATGCCCCCACAAATCAAAGACTTGAATGTTTGGTAAGGAAATGTCAGTATAGATATTTTATACCCAGGAGTGGTTAAGAAAAATATTCCAAACTGTGAATGCATATGGTGATTCATAAATGGACATGCAGAGTAGTAGAAAGTAGGACGGGAGATGAGCAGATGCAGCACAAGTAACTGGATGTTTGCAGTGAGGCAGATACTTGAGAAGCTACAGATGAAGAAAGCGTCCAACTGGGCATTCCTAGACTTGGAGAAAACAAGGTCCAAAAAAGCTGATTTGAGCAGTCCTGCAGTGGTTTGAAGTCCCAGAAACATTGACAGAATTAATACAAGCTATGTACAAGTATGAACAGTGGAGTGGGTGCACATCAGGTTTCATGAGCCCACTGCTGTTCAAACTGGTGATGGAGTACATTAGCAAGCTTGTCAAAGGGGGGGAGACCAGTAAAGTTGCTGTATGCAGACAATGTGGCATTACACGTGGACTCCTTGAGTAAGAACTTCAGCAAAGGATAGGGGAATGGAATGCAAAACTTATGGTATATGGGATGAAACTGAGCACAGATAAGACAGTTGTAATGGCAGCAAATGTGGGAAATTGGAGGACACTGAAAATCGAGATACAAGGGAAAACAGTGGAAAACAGGTTAACAGCTTCAAGTACCTGGGATGCGTGGTTGAGGAGAAGGGAAGTCTGAATGAGGAAGTCAAAGTTAGAATCAGAGGGTCTGCAGCTAACTGGCACAGAGTGTCAGGGGTAGTGTACGACAGAAGAATTCCTAAGAAACTGAAAAGTAAAGTGTACAAAACAGTGGTGTGTGAGCAAGTACTGTATGGTACTGAAGCCTGAGCAGTTTAGACATAGCAGCTAAGGAAGCTAGACACGATAGGGATGAAGTGCTTGAGATGGGTGGTAGGATGTGCACTGTGGGACAGATGAAGAAATGAGGACATCAGAGGAGAAGCCAAAGTGGCTCCAATTGCAGAAAAGGTTAAACAGAACAGAATATGGT
This sequence comes from Protopterus annectens, assembly GCF_019279795.1. NCBI lineage: Eukaryota > Metazoa > Chordata > Ceratodontiformes > Protopteridae > Protopterus > Protopterus annectens. The sequence continues at coordinate 1,475,835,308 of NC_056733.1, read as the reverse complement.
GGTTCGCTCAAATGCAGAAAAGCAAAACACAAGCCAGTGAAGATGATTTGGGACAGACAGGAAGAAGGCAAGAGAAAATGAGGGCATCCAGCAAAGAGGCTGATGGATTGTGAGAGAAGGCCTGTGATAAGTGTCAAATAACGTAGGAGAGTGGCATTAAATAGAGAGAGAGAGTGACAGAGAGAGATGGTGAAAGTTGACACACCACCCTAACCCCAACCCCATGTAGAAAAATCGGGAAAAGGGGGGTTGATGATGATATGAACTCATAGTTGGAGTTGTGCAAAAAGTGAGGCTGGTATACTGGAACAAAATTTTTTTGTCATGTTTAAAATTAGGCCTATTAGAAAAGAACCTTAAAATTTAATGGCAGAGGTAATGCATAGAAATGTTAGGCTAAGATGTAAATGTCATTAAGATGTGACAACAATTACAATATGACCGAATGTTACGACATACAAAGTCACAGCACTGGCTATGTTACTGTTAGGAAAAAAAAAACTACAAAAAAGAAACACAAATCAAGACTCACCAAAAGTGGATGAAGTTACTGATGACCGAGCAGAGACTCTTAATAGCCTATAACATTCCATGGGACAAATATGTTGCATGGGGACTATGCAAAGACATGGCTGGTGGTTAGACAAGTAGAAGATAGAAAGATGACTAAATGGACAATGGCTTTTGACCTTTTATTTTTGGAAGAGGAAGGGCTGGATGTGTGTAACAAAACTAATCACAATACTGCATTTTCTTGTATGCTTTCCAATGCAGATGATGGCTCCTCAGATTAAATTTTATGTTTGTCACTACTTAGGTCATTTAAAGCCATTTACAATTAAGTCTGACTGATTAGTAAAGTTTAAGGCACATTCATTTAATACTTGTATATTTTCATCAAATAAAATAAATCTAAGTGCAGTTACCAGTCCATTAGACATTAACAGATGTTGAAATGACAGTGCTGTATATAAGTGACAAAAGATATGAGATTAATAGATCGAATGACAAAAATAATTATTTGTATGCAGCACAGCTGCGTATGTTATAGCACACACACACACAAACAGGCACACACACATGCAAACAAATCAGTAGTTTAGGACACGCAAGAAAGTGGAGAAAAGTAAAATGAATTTACAGCAATAAGGACATCTGTAAAGGCCTAAAGGTGGTAAATTAGCAATATGAAATTTAAAATATAAACATTCATCCATTTACAAGTTAAAAAAAGATAATGAAATGCGAATACTCATTTCTCAGATAACTCCAACTGATATTCTACAAATTACTTCATAAAAATGTATATACAGAAATACTTCTGTAATATGTCTGCTAGTGCAGAAGCAGAGGAAACTGCTAGAAGTAAACATGGATGGAAAATGTGGTTTAAGCATCCATAACATGTCAACATTTTCTTAGCACTAAAAATAGAGTTGTTGGCTGTAAAAACTTACTTGTACATTCAGTCTGCTCATTTCTATCAGAGAAGAAACACAAACTGACAAGGAAGGTTCATTTACGTTAGCTGTCAGATACCCATCAATGCTAACACTCTGGAGCTACATTAGCAGACATCTCCCATTCCCTGTGGACTTCTTCCAAAAATAATGGGAACACTGAGGAACAGACTGATCTAGACAAGTAACTAGAACATAGGGGATTGTCAGTACATATTTCAGAAAGCATTATGTACTAAGTGATTACTTTAACCCCTTCAAATGCAACTTCCAGCCCAGCATGCTTGTCCTTGTCAGTAGTAGTGCACAGGGGTAGGAGGTTAGCATAATGGTTAAGGTGTTTACCTTACAGACACAAGGTGCAGGGTTTGATACTCACATGCTGTAATTGGCTAGGCTTAAAATGACCCACAAAGGCAGTTATCCTAACACTTCTCTATGAACCTTTGAACCGATGTACCACAACAACGAAAATGAGATCCTTTAATACATACAATCATTTTTCCTAGGCAGAAGCAATCAAGCTGCCCAAGTCAGCAAAGTCCAATTGCGCATATCAGAGGCTTTAGGTGTATTGGCTGCAATTTCAACCAGCAGAGTGGGGACTCTGTGTTAATGACCAGGTCAGCTTAAAAAAAAAAAAAAAAAAACATAAGAGAAAGAGAGAGAGAGAAAGCTGCACATACTTGCCTCTGCCTGCATTCTTCATCACTCTGTCTAAAGGTACCCAGCTATAATGTCCCATACTTGCCTCTGCCTGCATTCATCACTCTGTCTAAAGGTACCCAGCTAGAATGTTCCACAAACACGCTTACAATGCAAAGCGAGTAGAGTAGGTGTATAAATGTTGATCAAACAATAAATCAGACTTGATACTTGCATCAAGATGGGTTCTCTCCAATTAAAATCTTAATTACCTCCAGACAATGATTGTTAAACATTTCAACCAACTAGAAATACAACTCAGAACCATAAAAGACACCATTCGGAAACTTCCATATCCGCAACCCTTGTGGAACGTATCCTTTATACAAACACTGTTCTAGGTATAAATTATCAAATTGCACTTTATGAGAAAAACTGCTTACTAATATATTTTTTATTGTAATGAAATTATACTTTTGTGGTAGATAATTCTTTGTGATGTTATTTTAAGTGTTGTATGTCTTTAAATATTTAAGAGGCAATGGGCAGTGATTGTGTTTTCCTTGGTTCTGATCAAGTCCGCCACAATGTTCAGTGGATGAAAGTGCTAAACCTTGTTTTCATACAACACAATTGTGTTGCAGTCAGTGAGTGGAGTCCTGACGTCTTTATGGTAGTTCAGCTGGTTTGAGTGTTCTTTCTTCTGCAGCTATCCTGTTTGAGTTGGTAATAAGCAAGGGTTTGGTGTGTGACATAAAATATCTTGCAATGTCATTTAGGGAATGAGACTGACTTTGCTAACAAGTGACAAAACACTGAGCCATGAAAGGGGCTCCAGCATCCTACATGTCAAGACATTTAACATTCCACAAATAAAACAGGCTAACACAACCACTTACCCTTTTTTCCCTATGTTTTTAATGTAAAGAGTAGTCGTTCCCATTAATTTGAATGAACTATATTTATTATCTATGTTTCTGCTAAATATGGTTTCAGGTTGCTTGTGTGGGTTTTTGTGAACGGAGTTCCTCAGGGATAGCCTTGTACTCCAGTTCTAAAGCAACTTTGATTTTTTGTGATAGTTCACTTATTTGACATACTTTAATAACTCATTTGTTGTGATTTGTTAGTTTTAGAATTCAGTGATTTTTTCAGTTCATTTATGTTAGTTTAGCTAGTTGAACTGGGTTAATTTTGCATGACTAGCTGACTCAGTTTATTTGGGTTTGATTTTTATTTTTTTTTTTTCATTCTAGTAAGAAATTATTTTACTTATGCTTTGCTGACTTAGGTAGATAATGCTATTTTCCATGGGGGATCAGGTTGCATATACGGATTTTGGGTATGCAATATGTAGAGTTCAGTTTTTTTTTTTTTTGTGCATTGTAGTGAATAGGAACTTTTGTCCACATTTCACTGAAGGATTTGTTTGGTGCCACTGACATACATTTTGAATATGCATGCAAACTTAGCATATATACAGTGGATTTAAGCTGCTGATAATGTACAGTGTGGATAAAAATATCCTGTTAGGAGGCCTTAAACAGATGTTACATGGCAAGTACATAATTGTACACTGAATATCCAAATATAAATGTTACTGCATACATCAGCACAGACTTACCCTACAATGTAGTTACTATACAATACAGAGAGATGCCAAGTAGATCTGATTAACAGTAAAGACAGAAGCAGAAACAAATGCATTTCATCTCTAGAACCAAAGCACACCTACACTATCTGGTTCTGGAACCAAAGCACACCTACACTACCTGGTTCTAGTGCGGCTGTTAGACTACCACTCATTTTAGACCATCTAAGGTCACTGCTGGGTGTGCAAGTCACAGACTTACGGAAATAACATCCTAAAGTAGTCCCAAAATGACATCTCGAGAAATCTGTCCTAACTGCTGTCAGGATGACCCACTATGGTGCAGATAGCTTTAAGCAAACTGTGCTTGCCTGTCAGTGCTGCCCACCCAAAGCAAATGGTGTACTGGAAGGCAGAAAATATCATGCCCCCAGGGATGACAATATATTACAGACAAAAACATTCCATCCAGTTTGGTCCTCATCTGTTCCCCATGGCAGTGTTTACTGAGGTAACAATACTCCATGACCAGCCACTAATGCTGCCGAAGTTAAAAAGCAGCCAAGTGGCAAAATATCACATCACTATTCCTTCATCCCCAAACAATGGAAAAGTACTGCTGACTTACTGCTCTAAACTTCAGCTCTGCTAAACACTGTTCCCTATAGTGTGACTCAGACTGAAGCCTAGTGATCAGTGGAGGTAATATCACAACATAATTTCTTATTAAAATTGGAAGAAGACAGATTTACAGTATCAAAGTTTCAAAGGGTACTGTGATTGACAGTTTGCAAACCAGACAGCTTTGAAATGTTGACAAAGAAATACAGAATCCCATAATGTTCAGACTTACTACTAATTCTGTGTTTTGTTTTCCAAGAATGAGTGTTCCTTGTGCATCTTCCAGTGCAAGAATTAAAGTAGCATTTTCAGCAACATGATTATAGCCATACACTTATGGCATCCACAATACCGTGGATTTCAGCTGGCATAGTATCAGAATCAGATACAGTGACATTTTCTGCTTAATTACAGATGTAAAAAGCCTGTGGACTTCTTTACAGTGGCAAATGTCAAAGCCCACTGGGAGATGAAAACAAGCACTTTTCATCATACCCAAAATGTCAGCATTCAATAAGGATTAAAAGGTTCCAGAAAACATGTATGATTCTGAATTTTTCCTATATCAATTCTCCATCTTTAAAGGCAATAAAAGACGGCTAACATCAAACAATCTGTATATCATTTATCTATATTTTGTTAACATGATTAGTCATACAGGGTAAAAGCCATTTTCAGAGACCACACAAGGTTGCCTTTAGCTTCTACTGATGAACTATAAAATATTATATTACATTATATTAAGCATACACACACACACCTTTGTGACAGCAGGAGTGTGTTACTTAGATTTCATATTTGATCTTCACTCAACAACGTGGTATGGAAATACATAAAAATAGCAATCTGTCCTCAACCTGTTCTCATTTCCCCACTGCTAAAGTATAGTCTATATTCTAAATTTAGGGTATTTTCATGAACAAGCGGTTATGACAGTCTGTATTGAAAAAAATGCATTACTTAGAATTTTGGATTTTCCCCTTTAAAAGAAAAGCCCCTAACAGTTTCATGTAACTGAATGCATCTTTGGTATTTATAAAACAAAGACTGGTGACACCTGAGAGGAAGGGCAAATCTCCCCACTAATGCAGAGACCCTTCAGAGGATAGAACTGCAAATCATCCCAAAAGGAGGGTGGTGGTCACCCCCACTGTGGTGACCACAACTGGGAAACCAAGCAACAAACCACATGGAAATTTGAACAAACTCACTCATGCTACCGCATCCAGAGCAGCCAATGTGCCAACATTGTGGACCCAGGATGCTGGTGAGAAGTGGGCTACTGGCCGAAGGAAATTCATTATATTGAAAAATGGAAACCCGCATCACCGTGTGGAATGTTCAAGCTGGCCACAATGTCAGCCAAAAGAAAATCATTGCCAAGGAACTCACAAAATGCAAAATCTCAATGTCTGCAATGTCAGAGTTACGAATCACTGGATCTGGAACATTGCCCATCCAACCACCTACAGCTGATGATGAATTTGTACTACTGTCAGCGAGAAGTGAGAAGCTGACATCAGGTTTACAGTAGATAGTGGGGCTGCAAGAAGAATAATCACTTTCCAACCAATACTGGACTGCCTGGCAGTGGTCACTGTCAATGGTACCATCAAGACCCAAATTCTGTCCATCTATGCAACAACCGAGATGAGTCCGGACCAAGCCAAGAATGATTTCTACAACCAGCTCCAATACATGCTGGATTCAATCATACAGACTGACATGATCATCTAGACAGGAGATTTCAACATCCACATTGGCGAAGACAGGTCTGGTTGTGAAGCAACAATGAGTAGTTTTGGCCATGGGAACATGAATGATAACAGCCTGTGACTTCTGTCCTTTGCTGCATCAAATGATCTCCTTGTGGGAAACAGGCATTTCCAACATCCCCACAAACACCAGCTCACATGGCAAAACCCATCCAGCGAGGAGTCTGCCATATTAGACTACACTCTGGTCAACTCTCACTTCCGATCATTGCTCAAGAATATTCATGCTATGTGAGGACCTCACTGTGGTTCCAATCATTACCTTGTTCATTGAGTGGTGCAGCTTTACTTACATTGTGCAAAGTCAACTCCACTAGCCAGGCTTGACTGGAAGCAACTGATGGTCCCAACCCACAAATAGGAATTCCAGATCACACACTCAAACCGGTTCACAGCACTGGCCCAAATGTAGGACATGGATGAGGCAAAAAAACAGGTATGAAACTCCATCTGCCACAGAAAGCAACCATGGATATCTGATGAGTAATTGGATCTCGTAGGCCAGTGGAAGCAGGTAAAGCTGGTCAAATTAATTAAGCACTTAAAAACACAGTAAATAAGTGTTTTTAAGTGCTTAATTTGACTAATAGACTTGACTGATTTACTCTAATTATTGACTTGATGAGATACTATTTAAATGCTGTGATTATTTCATTTGAATGTACAAGTCTGAAGAAGCGGTCAGTTACAGATCATGAAAGCGCTTACTTTGTGTATTAAACAACGTTGGTTTCAACTATATACTCTTCAGCTGAGGTCTGTTCGATTATTTTATATTTGTGAGGCTCTGAGATGAAGACCGAGCATTTACCCAGTTACAGAACAATTTATTCTCTATATCTTTGTTTGTGTGGTTCTTCTTGTACTGGGACATGGCTGAAGGAGATAACCTGGAAAATGCAATCAATGGAGCTAATAAGCACCAATATGGATGTTTTCATTGTATGTTGAACATAGAATCTAATCCTCTCATGCAGAATCTGGTGTTTCCTGACACAAGGACTAAGGTAATAGATCCAAATACCCATAATAAGTTCATTGAAACATTTAGAGACCTGGAAAATAAACTGTATACATTTAAAAGGTTTCAATGGCAAAGGCTCCATTTAGAGGCATCCTTGGAATATAAGGTAGTCCCCTAGGGGACTGAGGGTATTAACGATGCCTACATATGGAGATACTTACCCTGACCTATTAGAAAAATGGCAACATCTTAATCTACAATTGAGTTATGATTATATGCACCTTTTAATTGAATACTTTTTGCCTCAAAAAAGAACTTTAGCTGAAAATATAGACAAACTACAGAACAAACTGTTTTCTAACTTTTCTGTGGAAGTTATTGGTGCTAAAATTGATGATTTATATCATAGTGTTATGGGCTACGAGAAAAGACTTCAGAACATTAAAATGAAAAAAATTGCAGAGAGATGTCAATGATTTTTAGCGGAAAGAAGTCCTTTCATGGCCTGTCTGTCTCCGTTGCAGGTGTATCTAAGGATAGCATACATGCTTCAAACCAAGGAAGTATAGAGAGCACTGTCTCTAACATCCAGCCTGGCAAGAGAATCTTCAACTACTACTGACATGATGACGCAACACGTTACTACACCTTCAGTTATACAAAAGGAGAAAGAAAGTATATCTTCAGCACATCTCTCGAAGGATAACAGTAAAGCAAATAAAATTAGCAACAGTGAAGCCTCTACTTCGTCTTGTTTAGATCTGAAAAAGACTATACAGACTCCTATTTTACACTTTGTGCTCAACAATGCCCTGTCGATAAGGGAAAGATCCAAAAGCAGAGGGTGGAAGGGCAGAAATCATCAGATTCAAGAGGGACAAGCACGCCAAAATAGGATGACAACTCGCAGCAGAAATGCCAAGACTTGGTAATTAATATTTCTAATTTTGAATTAACTAGAGCACAAATTTCTCTGCTAAGTAAGGGTTTATCCTTTATTCCAGTGCAGAGAACAGTCATGACTGATTTGTTTAAAGAACTGAGACTGTTTGGACACACACTAACGCTCAAAACCATGTTTAAAGATACAGGCATTTCGCCTGAAACTTTTTAAAAAAAAAAAACCGAATGCACCTAAAGTCCATCCTATTGTGGAAACTTTTGTAACAGTATGTGAAAAAGATATTAGAGAAGCTTTTAGTGAGAAAAGATCAGCTATGTTCTATAACTTAGATAAATCTGAAAATGAAGCCCTAATACAACTGAAGGCATTGTCTAGCATTGAAATTAGACCTGCGGACAAGGGGGGAAGTGTTGTAGTCATGGAGAAACAATTCTATATACAACAAATGATGTTTCTCTTAGATGTAAATACATACTTACACATTTCAAGTACACAGGTGAAAGGTATTATTGATAGGGTGTCTGTGTATATTTTTGATCTACTTGTGTCACAACAAATCACTGAGGAACTACTTAATTACTTCCAAGTAGAGCGTCCGATTATATCCATGATCTATGAGTTACCCAGGGTACACAAAAATACGACTGAGCCACCTATGAGACCTACTGTCTCCAGTAGAGGATGGGCCACAGAAGCAATATCCATCTATGTAGAGAAGCAATTGCACCCTGTGTTAAAAACTTGTAATACTGTTTTAAGACACCCCAAGATGTTTCTAACTTCTCTCCATAACAAGATGGCAGAGATAAATGTTGAATATATATCTGTTACCATGGATATCACATCCCTTTTTACAATAATAACTAATGCCTGGGGCATTGAAAGGGTATGACTTATTAAATACTAAAAAAAAATCTATGCATATACCAAAGTGAACTCGATATGTAGCCTACTGGAGATAATTCTTGAAAACAATGTTTTTGTGTTTAATGATTGCTTTTACCTGCAAAAGACTGGCGTAGCGATAGGCACAGCATGTCCCAACAGCTATGCCAACCTAGCTCTAGTCTCATGGGAAATGACTTTGTAGATAGTATCATCTGGTATATACAATTTGTGGATGATGTCTTCCTTCTGTGGGGAGATACTAGTAGTAAACTGGAACTTTTTATTGACTATTTACACAGCACTACTGATTTCTTTTAAGATTTACATACAATTTTTCATCTGATACCATTAACTTTCTTGATGCGACTATAAATAAAAAAATCTATACAGTTAGTTACCAGCCTATATAGAAAACCTAGTAGAAAAAATAGCATTCTACATAAACTAGTATGCATCCCAAACATGTTAACAAGAATGTAGTCAAAGGACAATGTATGAGAATGAGTAGACTGCATAATACAGAAGATGGGCTGGATCAAGCAGTTTCCACCTTAAAGGATGAATTTATAGATAGAAGCTACAATGCAGCAGTTATAGAAAGATGTATTACTGATATGTATGAAGGACGTAGTCACAGGGGCAAACCGTTTTTCTCAGAGTACGAATGACATACACAATACACAAAATGATAATAGACACAAAGTTAGGTTTCCTATTCTACTGATATCAAGACATTTTGTCAAATATTTGAGTGGAAATGGAATATTTTAAATTCTACTGAAGAACTGGATGGTGTTATAGACAACAGACCGTGTTTTTCTTTTAAAAATAAAAAAAATCCTTAAAAAAAGACAATTATGTTATAAACCACACGTTAGCAGAAATAATAATATGCTGTCTCAGAGAACAGGAACATTTCCTTGCAGGAACTGCATGGCATGTAAGTTTATTTACTCTAACACTACATTCACACATCCAAGTCACAAGTTTGTCACAGACATTGACTTCTATGCTGACTGCAAAACACAACATTTAGTGTACCTTAGCTTCTGCAAATTATGCTATGTATTTTATGGTGGTGCAGTGGTTAGCATTGCTGCCTCACAGCAAGAGGTTCTCCAGTTCGATCCTCGGCTGGGGTGCCTTCTGTGTGGAGTCTGCATGTCCTCCCTGTGGTCGCGTGGGTTTCCTCCGGGTGCTCCGGTGTCCTCCCACATCCCAAAGACATGCTGCAAGTGAATTGGACACTCTAAATTGGCCCTAGGTGTGTGTGTGTGCGCGTGTGTGTGCCTTCTGTGGAAGGTTGGGTGCCAGGCTGGCAACCTGACACCGTAAAACTCCACTGCCAATTATGAGCAGACAAGGTGATTCGCTGTGGCGACCCCTAACTGGGAAAAGCCGGAAGAAGAAGAAGATTTTATGTTGGTAAAACCAACAGAAGTTTCAAACAGCACATTGTAGAGCATTTAAGATATATAAACAATGTTAAAGAAACTAGTGCCTTAGCAAGACATGTTCAAGCAGAAGGCTCTCAACACGTTTTTAACTTTTTAGTGCTAGAAATTATAGAACAAAGCATGAGGGGCGGTGACATTAAGAACAAGACAGAAGCAGCAGAACAAAAATGGATTTTGCTGCTGCAGGCAGATAAGCTACCAGGGATTAAAGGTAGACAATAAGAGCCAACGAAACTAACAACCAGAAAAAAACAGTAATACGGACTGGCTGAAAAACGTTTTACTGAAGAAAGAATAAAATATGTACAAACATATAACACAAAATCGAGTAATCCAATTCCAATAAGCGCTTTCGTTTGGCTTATACCAGACTTTTTCAAACAAGTAAAACATCACTTCCTGTTGAATAAATAGAATTGGTCAGTGATGTAATAATTTAATTAAAACTAAACCCTTAAAGAAACAACACATATCAACCCAAGATAGTATGTAAGATGAATATATCAACAATTGACTGAAAAATCAATAAAAACATGAAATCATGTAAACATGTAAAACATGTAACCAAGCAGTGTTCAAACCTAAAAAATAAACCGTAAGAAATATATATAATCGAAGCTATAACCCACTCATTTTTATAAAGCGATGCTTTATATGACTTTAAACGTCATTCACTAGCGAAGTAAATGTGCATACGCAATGTTTTTAGGGATTAAAGGTGCAGTGTCACTTAAGCCCTTCCTTAAAGCCAAACCACTTAAACACTAAGCTTTTTGAAAGATAATTTATTGCTATTAGCTTAGTTGTTTTTTATAACTTTGTTGTTTTATTAGTTTTTAGAGTTTCAAATGTTTTGACAGAATCTATTTACTGTGTTTTTAAATGCTTAATTAATTTGATTAATAGACTTGACTGATTTACTTTAATTGCGGATTTGATGAGATACTATTTAAATGCTATGATTATTTCATTTGAATGTACAAGTCTGAAGAAGCTGTCAGTTAGAGATTGTGAAAGCACTTACTTTGTGTATTAAACAACGTTGGTTTCAACGCTATACTCTTCAGCTGTGGTCTCTTCGATTTTTTTTATTATATTTGTGAGGCTCTGAGGTGAAGACAGAGCGTTTACCCAGTTACAGAACAGTTTATTCTCTACAACAATGAAAGATACTGGCAGCTCAATCGAGAAATTTGCCAGAGGATGAAACCAGAAAGGGAAGCGTGCTGGAGCTAGGTAACAGCCTGTGGAGCACCCTCAAATGACTGTTTCCACCAGCTACAACATCAAAAATGCAGATGGGACATTTGTGCACTCACCTTCTGAACGCCTCAAATTTTGGAGGGAATTCTTTCAAGAGCTTTACAACCATGACTCACATCATGGACCAACGGTCAATCCGCCACCCATCGATCTCCCTGAGGCCCCAATGACTGATGCAAAGCCAACAATTGAATAAGTGAAATCAGCTATCAGAACACTGAGAAGAAATCAAGGCTGAAGGAGATATCCTGCTCCACCACCTCAATGCACTGATCGAGTTGCTATGGGTTACATAACAGCTACCATTCATATGGAAGACCATCGTCAAACCCATCCACAAGAAGGGGGACAACAGGGAATGCAAGAACTACCATGGCATCAGCCTGCTCTCCATCAGTGGTAGTGTCTTTATGAAGATCATGCAATCCAGGCTGCAGAAACACCATAAGCAAACCAACAGGAAAGAACAGGCCGGATTCAGACCAGAGGATGCTGCAATCAAATTTTCACCATCCTCAGCTAAAATAAGAAAGAATCCAGTGTAGACAATGTACAGTTATCATATTTATCAATTTCAAGTCCACACTTGACTGCATCCAATAGCCTGCCCTGTGGAAGACATTGGAGACTGAGCACATGCCGAAGAAAATCAAACCTCTTCAAAAGTCGTACAATGGTTCCAGCCAGATTCACATTAGGAACAAACTGTCTGAAGAGCTTATCATCCAGACTGGGGTCTGTCAAGGGAGTGTGGTCTCTCCACTGCTTTTCAACATAGGGGTGGACACCATTACGAGGAGAGTATTTGAGGGCAGGAGCGGAGTCCAGTACAACAAAACCCATTATGTGACTGACCTGATGTTCACTGATGACAGTATCATTTTTGCATACAGGGATGCTGAGGCCACAGATATCCTCTACAACATCTCCCACATTGCCAAATCGTATGGCCTATGGATAAATGCAGACAAGACCAACGTGATGGCAATGGACAGGTCACAAGCTACCATCCACCTCAGGGGATTTCAGATCAAAGAGACACAAGAATTCAAGAATCTGGGTTTGCTGATCCAGGAGAAGAAGGTGGCATCAACAGCTGAAGTCTGCAGCAGGACTGGACAAGCCACTGCAGCACTTACCTTGCACAAGTGGTGTCTGTGGAACAGGACAAACATCTCTATCACCAAGATTCAACTTTTCCAGGCACTGCTCTTGCCAATTCTCCTTTATGGATTGGAATCACGGATCCTCCTCAAGCCAGACAATCTTGAGATTTTGAAAGTGCGATGCCTGTGGCAAATCTTGGGAATTTCACTTCATGACCACATTAAAAATGAAAGCATTCAGACCAACAATCAGTGAACACATCCAGAACAGGAGGGTGTGCTGGTCTGGACATGTGCGCAGGATGGACACCTGCCTCTTGCCCTACAGCCTATTATGGAGAGCGCATCCTGGGAACTGGAGAGTTCACAAATCTGCACCTAAGAAGATGTGGGCTAAACAGGTTGAAGAGGACCTGAGAAGCCATAGACTTGACCTACAAGAGGGCAGAAACATTGCCATGAACCGAACAGCATGGAAAGGCATCGTGAAGGAAGTCTGGAATCAAGAGGCACCCACAGCAGCTACCGACTATGGGTTCGACCACCTCTGCCGTCTGCCAGCTAGGGACAAAAGAAGAAAAAGTCTCATACAGGAAACTATGACTTGGTCAACAACTTGAAAATCACACATTAGTGACGTACTTCCCTCAGACTCAATACAAACATAATCAGACAATATATAAAACCTACAAGCTGGCAGCTCTCAACTTGTCAGATTAAATAAAACATTTGACACACAGTGTCTGTAGATTTTACCATACCTTTAACTGCTTTTTTATGTAATGCGCATTAGAACAACTGCGTTTCATAACATTTATACATACATACATTAATATGTAACCCTACACATCGTGTATGTGGGACAATGACAACATGACATAACTTTCACACTGATGGATATGATGTGCTGAAATTAATCCAGGCAATGACATGGCATTTAGGTTCATAGATCGGTACTAGGCTATTGGCCCTAGGGCCTATATAAGCCTAGCCAAAAAATGTACCCTGGCTTTCACCACCCAAGAAAATTATTTTCCTGTGCCCCTGTCTAGCAGAGCCACAGAAGTGATGCTATCCTTGTTAGACCCCAAACTGAGAAAGAATATCTCACAGGCCAGTTTAACTTGCAACTATGTCTATATCTAGAATAATTTATTTTACTTACAGTCATGTATTATGAGATCAAGTTTTACTTAATTTAATTATCCTTTGTTAACCTTTAGCCCCACTAGGCTAGTGGCCTCTTTTCATGGGAGTGTGTGCCATCTGTTGTGCAATGAATAGATTCAAATTAACCTACTCTGTACTCAATACTATCGAGTGTTAATTCTAGGTTTGTGTCTACAAACTTGCACAAAACTGTTCACAGCAGCACACAGGATTAACGCTATAAGCGGCAAAGTAGCGTCAGAATGCAGACCCAATTTTGATTACTGCAATCTTTATTTAGATTCTGTACGAGCCTAAGCAAAGGTCCCACATCAAATGGGAGGCAGTATTTATACCTACAGGGCCTCTCCTGGTTAAAAAAGAAAACTCTATGCATTCTTACTTCTAGAAGTGCAGTACCACAATTCAGAATACACAACTTGCCTTAAAGTATTTAAGGGGCAATATTGTGCAATTACAAGTGACATTTGCCCACACAATCTATGTAACCGTTTTCTAGCAATATGTTTAAAATTGATTTCTACAAAGGTGTTGCTTGTCTATCTAATGCAAAACATTAGTCTTCCATATTACCAAAAGTTATGAATTCCTAAATGATGTAAATTCTACAGCAAAAAGCACCCCTATCCCCAAAATAAAAGATCTCATGTCTAACGACTCAGCTTGTGACTGGTCACAGAATAATGAATCCCACTCATTATTGTGTTAGCAGATAGGAAGATGCAGATGGCCAGTGGTGCAGTGCATCATAGTCACCTCACAGCAAGAGGTTCTGCAGTTCAATTCTCAGCTGGGGTGCCTTCTGCATGGAGTTTGCATGTCCTCCCTGCGTTCGTGTGGGCATACTCAGGGTGCTCCGGTTTCCTTCCACATTACAAACACAAGCGTCTGGAGCGTTTCTCCCCAGGCCTCCACTGAAAATTGGCTCTAGGACTTTCCTAGTAAACAAATTTGAACTGCACAGTGCTAATTTAAGTATTCAATACCACTACCACTCCTCCCATGAAAAAAAGGGAACATCTGCTATTCTGTAGTTTGCCAAAACATTTCTAAGTTTTAAAAAGTTTTTCTGTGTTTGTAGAAGTTCTCCTATATTTTAGGAACTTTCTCAGGGTTTCTGAACTTATTTCCAAGAATTCCTGATAGTGCAGGAATTTGCCTTTTGTTGTAAAGCATTTAAAACCACTTTGTTTTACATTAGCAGGGATTTTTCTGCACACTGGTTTGAGCAGAGGGCTGATTAAACCCTTCTGAGTTGCAGACTGCTGGTGGAAGGTTTAGTGTGTGTTTATCTGACTGGTCTGAGAGCTTAACTGTGTAAAAGACTTTCATCCTGCTGGTATCACTCAAACATGGTCACCAGTGCCTTGTCTATTAAGCAAACTTCTTCAGTTTAAAATCATCTATAGGAAATGCTGTCCATAGTCTCGTACTGTTCTTAGCTGCTCAAAAGAGCTGCCAGCTTGAGCACAGGGCAATACCACTGCAGGTCATTCAATAGTATACTACTAAACACTCTCACTTACACCTTTAAGTGATTCGCTCCTACTCTAACGATCTGGTATAATGCACAGCTGCTTCCCTCTCATTTCATGTTTACTGACAGCCATTTAATATTAGAACATACAGTGTGTAAGAGATGTATATACACAATATCATTGGAGGCAAAGCTCTCACATACACACACGAAAAACGTAAACCAGGCTGTCGGCATTATATCAAAAACATTCATCACCAGCTCTAAGAAGCAAATACACAGCTCACATATGCAGAGGTACTTGCTAGTAATCTACCCAAACCTCCAAGACCTTCTAAAAGCATTGATCAGTCATCCCTTGCATACTCAAAAAGCCAGCACCTCACACAACACAACTCATAGTAGCCTGGCTTTCAATCCCATAAGACAACACACCACACAGCCAAACATTCTAGTTACTGGGGATTCCATTGTAAGACATACTGATGCACTCCTTATCAGGCTTAACAAAGAGGAGATCACAGTGATCTGTCTTGGAGCCAGGATTCTCCAGATCATGCATGCAATTAGATCTTTAAACCACAAGTACCAGTATGACACGGTCATAATCCATGTGGGTGCAAATGACCCAAGACGTATCTCACTGGACTACATAAAGAGAGAAGTGATAGAGCTCTCTGAATGTGTCTCCCACAGTACCAGCAAAAGATTTAGGAACTTTGGCTTAGTTTCTGGAGTCACAACAAGGAGAGCCAAACCATGATGCTTTGCCAGAGATAGTTTGCACTTGTTACCACTTGGCTTCTGGACACTGGCAAAACCTTTATCTATTCCATACTGTCTTTTTTAGGCTGTGCCAAGTTGTTTAACCCTCTAACATAAAAATTACTCACAACTACCTAAAGGTACCGGTGCTCAACACTAGGGGTTAAGATAAAAAGCTGTACTCCCAGGAGGTACTCCTCACCCTGGAGAACACAGACACAAATGCAGTCATAGAAACATGGCTCAGAAAGTACAGTTGTGTACACTTAACATAAATGTAGATGTTCGAGTGTATTTACTGTTGCAGTCATCACATTTGGGTTATCTGCTTGCAGTAGCCCTCACTCGGCCGTCTTGAGTCCTGCGTCGGTTGCGGTCTCATCTTCCATGACATCAGGTAGTCAGTGGTATAAAGCATGCAGCAGATGCCATTACATCAGTTTTTCTTGCCCCAGATGTCAGGTGTCCCCATAATGGGAAGCAATTATATACAAGGTTACACCTCCAACAAAAAAGCAAACACACCAAAAAGCTTTAAGCATAGTAAACAAGAATGGAGGTACAGTCAATAGAAGTCAGGGGGCTGGAGGTAGGGTAACCAGGACTGTAACAGTGAATACACTCAAACATCAACATTTATGGTAAGTGTACACAACAGTACTATGTTCTTCATGTTTCACTGCTGAGTCATCACATTTGGGTAGATTCCCAAAGCTAAGGATGGCAGGAGGTAATTAGATAACATTAGGACCAGCTATAAGGCCCTGCAAGACTGCAGTGGCAAAGTCAGCTCTGGCTTTAGAAAAAAATTGGCAAGTGGTAATGCTTGGCGAAGATATGTACAAAACTCCAGGTAGCAGCTTCTAGGATGTACCTGGTAGGGACACCTCTGAGAAAGGTTGTAGAGATAGATCCAGCCTAGGTTGAATGTGATCTTATCCCCTGTGGGGTAGGTTTTCCATGATGCTTATAGCAGAAATGAATGCAATGGCCTAACCACTTAGAAATGGTTTGCTTTGAAATTGCCTTCCCATCTGCACTTGCAGCAAATGCAACCAGCAGCTGTTCAAATTTCCTGAGAGTCTTAGTCCTGTCCAAGTAAAATCTAAGTTGTCTGTGCACGTCCAAGGAGTGCAGTATTTGTTCCCCTTTGTTCTGTGGATTAGAAAAGAAGGTTGGCAAATGAATGGATTGATTAAGGGCCACACTGGATACCACCTTGGGCATGAAGGAAGGATTGGTCCTGAGGGACACCCTGTCAGCAATGAAGATGATTAAAGGCTTCACTGCCATGAGGGCCTGTAATTCAGACAACCTTCTTGCTGAAGTGATGGCTAGAAGGAAGGCTGTTTTCCAAGAAAGGAATTTCAACTCTGCGTTTGCAGCTAGCTCAAAGGGAGGTAGAGTGAGCCTTTCCAAAACAAAGTTAAGGTCCCAGGCTGAAGTAGAGCCTCTCCTGGGTGGTCTTAAGTTTTTGACCCCTCTGAAGAATTGCTTCAGCACTGGATGAGAGAAGAGGGGTGGTTCTGTATTGTAATGAGCTGAAATGGCTGAGGCATGAATTTTGATGGAGGAAAAGGAAAGTAATGAAGAATCTGGGGTAAATTGGGCACTGCTGTGCCCATCCCCAGAGTCTGGATCCAGGAACAGAATCTTTTCCATTTTTCAGCATAGGATTTTCTAGTACTAGGCCTCCTTGCCTCCAGAATGACATCCATCACTTGCTTACTGACGGGTGGTAACGAAGAGATTAGGTATTTAGCCAGGCTGCCAGGTTCAGGGTTTGAAGCTGTAGGTGCAGAAACTGGCCCTCCTGCTGAGACAGCAGAGCAGGGGTCTGAGACAAGTGCCATGGTGCCAGCAGTGACACACTGCGCAAGAGGGGGTACCAGTGTTGCCGTGGCCAGTCTGGTGCAATCAGTATTGTCCTTGGTTTGTCCTGTTTGATCTTTAGTAGTACATTGGAGAGGAGAGGCAGAGAGGGAAAGGCATAAACTGATAGGTTTTTTCCAGGTTTTTCCAGGTGAAGGACAGGGCATCCACTTTCCAAGCTTGTTTGTGGGGAGTCCTTGTGCAAAATTTGTCTAATTGGTAGTTCTGGGGGGGGGGGGGTAAACAGGTCTATCTCTGGGCTCCCCCATTTGTTTCTCAACAGGTTGAATATCTTTGGTTCGAGTTTCCACTCGTGTGGGTCCATGAGATTTCTGCTTAGGTCATCTGCCAGTGTATTTAGCTTTCCTGGTAGGACTTGAGCCTGTAGGTGCACTTGGCAGCTCAAGGCTGTGTTCCCACAGAGCCATGGCTAGTCTGCAGACAGGGTATGAGTGGGTTCCCCCCTGCTTGTTTATGTACCACAACAGTGGTGTTGTCCGTCATTACCAATAATTGTCTTGGAAGAATGTGGTCCTTGAAGGCTATCAGAGCATTCTGTACAGCTAACATTTCTTTTTGATTGATATGCAGGTGCATTTGATTTGGGTTCCATTTGCCCTGCCAAGTGAGCTCCCCATGCATAGTCTGATGAGTCTGTTGTTAGGGTTTGGGTGGTAGGGGGTAGAGTGAATGGTAGTCCCTCGTTTTGGTGGCAGGCCTCTGCCCACCAAAGGAACTCTATCTGTAGACAAGGTATGATAGGAATCACTGATTCTAGATCCTGAGAATGTTGACACCATAGGCTTTTTAGATACCATTGTAGTTTCCTAATATGCAGTCTTGTATATGGAATTAGTAGAATGCAAGAGGCCATGAACCCCAGGACTTGCAGTATTTTCCTTGCAGATAAGCTGGGTCTTTGTGGCAAGTAGTTTGAAGCAGACTGCCAAATGAACTTGTTTCTCTGGCGTGAGGTAGGCCATCTGGGAAGTTGTATTCAAGCTTGCTCCCAGGAATACAATTTGTTGGCAGGGTACAAGATGTGATTTATTTTCGTTTTTGGTGTACCCCAGAGACGTTAGCAATTTCTTTACAAATGCTAGATGATTTAATAGCATGTCCTGGCTTTCTGCTTGAATTAGACAATCGCCCACGTATGGGTATATGTGAATATTTCTTTGCCTGCAAAATGCAATGACTGGAGCTAGGCACTTTGTGAATACCCTGGGGTGCAGTAGATAAGCAAAAGGGCAATGCCAAGAACTGATAGTGCATGTAGCCTGCTCTGAAGCATAGGTATCTTCTGCAAGATTCCTTTATTGGGATGTGCAGGTAGGCTTCCTTTAAATCCAGTGTTGCCAACCAGGCATCTTTGCCTAGCATGGGAAGCAGCTGATGAGTTAAAATCTTGAATGTTGGGATTACCAAAAATGTGTTTATGATAGACAGGTCCAGGGTAGGACGCCAGGAATGGTCTTTTCCGGGTACCAGGAAAAGCCTTGAGCAGAAACCTTGCCCCCATTCTTCTTCTGGGACAGGTTGAATAGCCCTGATGCTTAAAAGAGAGAGAAAGTACAGTTTTGTACCTACCATAAATGTAGATGTCCGAACTGGATAGCATCTGCAGTCATAACAACTGGGTTGTCCTGTCGTCAGGCAGCCCTTCAGTCGGCCGGATTCCAAAGTCCGGGTCCGGCTTCGGCTGATGTCGCACTTCACCCGACGTCATCTCTGTTGGTCTTCGGGTATAAAGGCATCAGCCGACGCCATTTTCCTCAGTGTTTCTTGCCCCAGATGCCAGTTGCCCTCTTGAAGGCTAAAATTTGGATAAATGCCAATGTTTCCAAAAGATAGAGGTAAACACAAAAATAAGCATGTATGTACATATATACAAACAAATACACCATAAAAGACTCCCCCCCACCAGCTAGCTATTAGGAGGGTAAACACCCTAGGAGTACCACAGAGGGGAAGGAGGGAGGGTAATCCTGACTGCAGATGCTATCCAGTTCGGACATCTACATTTATGGTAGGTACAAAACTGTACTATGTCCTTCATGGATGCATCTGCAGTCATAACAACTGGGTAGAATACCATAGCCAACTAGGGAGGAGGAAAAATTAGATTATGGTGTGTTTAGGATCCCTTGCAGTACAGCAGTGGCAAACCCTGCTCGGGATCTGGAATATAGAGGCAAATTATAATGCTTGGCAAATGTATGCACGGAGGTCCAAGTAGCCGCCTCAATAATGTCTTTGGTTGCCACTCCTCGTAAGAAGGCTGTGGTAGTGGCTGTTGCCCTTGTAGAATGAGGTCTTATGTTCTGTGGAATTGGTTTTCCATGGAAGGAGTAACAGAAACGTATGCAATTTCCTATCCATTTGGAGATTGTCTGTTTGGAAATAGCTTTTCCTTCCCTTCCTGTTGCATAGGCTACAAAAAGCTGGTCAGTTTTTCTGCTACTTTTTGTTCTGTCCAGGTAGTAGCGTAGCTGTCTATGTACATCCAAGGTATGCAGTATTCTTTCCCCTCTGTTTTGTGGGTTGGGAAAGAAGGTAGGTAGGTGGATTGCCTGGTTTAAAGACACTCTGGATACCACCTTAGGCATAAATGTAGGATTAGTCCTCATGGACACTCTATCTTTGTGGAAGATTAGGAAGGGCTGTACTGCCATTAGGGCCTGAAGTTCAGAAACCCTCCTGGCTGAGGTTATTGCCAGTAGGAAAGCAGTTTTCCACGATAGATGCTATAGGTCTGCTGTTGCTGCTGGTTCAAAAGGTGATGGTGTCAACTTTTCTAGCACAAAGTTCAAGTCCCAAGCTGGCAATGGTGGTTTCCTTGGAGGTTTTACATTCTTGATTCCTCTGAGGAACTGCCTGAGTAAAGGATGTGAAAAGACAGGTGGATCAAAGCTGTATTCTGCTGATATAGCTGATGCATGTATCTTGATGGAGGAGTAGGACAGGCCTGTATGTAGAAGTTCTGACAAATACTCCAGAATGTTAGGCATATCTATGTTTGACACATCTTTTCCTCTTTCAGTACTCCAAATGACAAACCTTTTCCATTTTCCTGCATAGTTCCTTCTTGTTGAAGGTCTGCGGGCTTCAAGAATAATATCTTTAACTCTTTGGGAAAGTTCTGGATTAGCTGCTGCTATGTGATGTTCCATGCAGTCAGTTGCAACGTTTTAGGTTTGGATGCATGATGCTGTAGTTGTTCTGAGTTAACATCAAAGGCATCAGGGTATTGGCCACATATTGTTCGAGACATGCTCCTCAGCAGTGGGTACCAGTGTTGTCTTGGCCAGTTTGGAGCTATCAGGATTATCCTTGGACGTTCTTCCTTGATTTTTAGTAATACCTTGTGTATCAAGGGAAGAGGTGGGAATGCATATGCTGTTAGGCCTTTCCAGCTGAAGGAGAGCGAATCCACTTTCCATGCCAGTAGGTGGAATGTCCTTGTGCAGAATTTTTGAGCTGGTGATTGAGAGGGAAGCGAATAGATCTATCTGAGGCATTCCCCATTTCTTTGAGATGGTCTTGAAGATGTCCGGTGTAGCATCCATTCGTGGGCATCGGATGTGGTTCTGCTTAATATGTCTGCTAGAGTATTCTCCTTTCCCGGTACAAATATTGCCTGTAACTGGATGTTGTAGCTGAGTGCCAGGTTCCACAGCTCCAAAGTCATTCTGCATAGGGCGTATGAATGAGTGCCTCCCTGTTTGTTGATGTACCACATGACTGTGGTGTTGTCTGTCCTTATCATCAACTGGCCCTCTTTTAGAAATGGTCTGAACTTTTGGATTGCCAGTTTTACTGCCAGCATTTCTTTTAGGTTGATGTGCAGGTGAAGTTGATCCTGCGGCCACAATCCTTGCACGCATTTGTCCAGCATGTGGGCCCCCCATCCTAGGTCTGAAGCGTCTGTTGTGATGGTCTGGTTTGCTTGACATCTGCGAAAGGGTAGACCTGGGTTTGACTGGCATGCTTGAGCCCACCATAGGAACTCCTGTTTTAAGCATGGAATTAGTGGAATTTCTGTTTCTAGGCTGTGCCTGTGTTGGGACCATAAATTCTTTAGGTACCACTGTAGTTTTCTCATATGTAGTCTGGCAAGTGGGACCAAGATTATGCATGATGCCATGAAGCCCAAGGCCTGCAGTACTTTTCTTGCTGTTAACTTGTTCTGTTTTGTTAGAGCCAGGAAGTAAAGAGGGAGTTCTTTTTGTTTTTCTGCAGTTAGGAATGCCATTTGTCTTACTGTGTCCAATTCCGCGCCCAAGAATGTCCTTGTTTGGGATGGTATCAGCCTTGATTTTTGTAAATTGACTGTGTATCCCAGTGCTTGTAGCAAGTAAATGACCCTTTGTAAATCTGTTGTCAGCTTGCTTTTGTTGTCCCCTTGTAGCAGGCAGTCGTCAGGTATGGGTAAATTTGAATTCCCTGTAGTCTGCAGTGGGCGATTACTGATGCCAGGCATTTTGTGAATACTCTGGGCACCGTAGATAAGCCAAAGGGCAATGCTGAGAATTGATAATGCTCTGATCCTGCAAGAAATCTGAGGTATCTTCTGCAGATTGGTCGAATGGGGACGTGCAGGTATGCCTCCTTGAGATCTAGAGTTACCAGCCAACACTCCTTGCCCAGCATGGGAAGAAGTTGCTGTAGGGTCAGCATTTTGAATTTTGGGACAATGATGTATGTATTTAAGGTGGACAGGTCGAGAATAGGTCTCCAACTTTTTCCTTTCTTGGAACTAGGAATAGTCTGGAGTAGAATCCCTTTCCTTGTTCTGTTGTTGGCACTCTTTCCACAGCTCTCATGTTTGCTAATTGCATTATCTGTTGTAGAGCCTCTGTTTTTTGATTTGGAGGTAGGTTTGGCATTCCTCTTTTGACTGGTAAAGTGTGGAAGTGGAACCAGTAACCTTGATCTATGGTTTGTAAAATCCACTTGTCTTTTGTGATATAGTGCCAGTTCTTCAAAATAAGGTTAATTTGCCGCCTAATGGAGCTGCTATTTGTTCCCTGGTAGGCGGATTTAGAGGTAAGTCACTGTGGTTGTGTTGTTGTAGTGGCAGTGGTTGTGTCTGTGCCTCTGTTGTTACCTTGCCACTGTCGTCCTCTGTAGGCACCTCCTCTGGATTGGTTTCTGCCTCTGGAACGTCTATTCCTGCCCCTTTGGGATCTTGTGGAGTCAGGAAAGGACCAATTTTTGGCAGGCCAGTTCCTGCTAAACCTTGGGGGTTGAACCTGCAAGAAATCTTTAACCGTTTGAACAGATTTTGCCTTTTCTTCCATTTTCTTCATTACCTGCTGGGCAGGTGTACCAAACAAGCTGGTCTTATCCATAGGAGCATCTAATAACTTAGCTTTAACATGATCCGGTAAGGCTTGTTCCTTTAGCCATGCATGTCTTCTTATCACTGTGCCAGTCATGGCTGATCTAAATGAAGCCTCCAGTGCATCATAGCCACATTTTAAGGAATGGTTACTAACCGGTTGTATGTTATTTACCATTTCTAATACATATTTCTTATCAATAGAGTCATCAGAGGATAGCTTTTTTGTTAACTGATCAAGCATAAACTCTTGGTATTGTATCATGTGAAACTGACAGTTTAAAGCTCTACCTGAGAGAGTAGCTGAGCTGTAGACTTTTTGCCCCATCTGTCTAATGACCTGGCTTCCCTTTCAGAAGGAATAGGGTTTTTAGCTGTGGTCGAGGCTACTGCCCTGGGACCCTGGGAAATAGTTTCGGGGTCTGCAAGTGGGGCCTTGTAAAGGTGGTGATGAGTGTCTGGTACCCTGTAAAATCTGTCTGGTTTGGCAGGGGCTGGAGGTAAAGAATCTGGTGCAGAGCAGACATCATTGAAGGCATCGTCCACCACAGAGAGGACAGGAGGTATAGCTAAGGGCCTGTGCTGTGGAAGGTGCAGAAAGGTCCTAAGTCTTTTTCTGGAGTCTGAGAAATACTGCTGCTGCCATTGGAACTGCTCTCGCATGGCATGTAAGGTTTCCCCAAAGGAGAATTCTTCTGGTGGGGAAGCAGCTGGAATGGATTCTTCAGCATCTGAGTCTTCATAATTGGAGAAAGGAGCCTCTGGCTGGTCTGTTATGTCTGATTCATCGGCAGAATCATCAGAGGACACAGGCTCGGGGCTCTGCCCTAGGTCTCTTCTCTGGGGCTGAGAGGCCCTGTCTGGGTGAGATTGAGATCCCCTAATTAATGAAATTAAATCTTCTGCCAGAGTAAGCATTTGTGAACTAGAAGAGGGCCTGGTTGTAGGGGGTTTAACAGGCACTGTTTTAGTAGTTTTGGCTGCTTTAGCCCTGGCAAAGGCCTTAATGGACATGGCTGCTGGAGGCCTAGCAGCACCACGTGCTGGGGTAGAGACATCCAAGGGAATGGTGTCTGATAAGTCAGTGGCAACCACCGTAGTGGATAAAATTTCTGAGGCCGATTCAAGAGAAGTAGCAGGGGCCTCAGTGGTAGTGATAGATTCAGCTGTACTTTGATCAGTTTTCTCGGTTTCGCCGAAACAGAGACACTCGCGTTTGCTTAACCATGGTTTCGGCCGAAACCGCGGACCGCGAGTGTCGGTCTTTATCTTTGCGTTTTTTAGCAGTTTGGGTAGTCGGAGGATCCGACGGCATAATATATGCAAAATCAGGACCGAAAAACTGTTCAGCAAACTCCGACCGACGCCTAAGCGTTCGTCGGTTGAATGAAGCACAGGCTGAACAGGCTGCTACGTCGTGGGCTGGGCCTAAACAAGGCAGACAATAAGAGTGGTAATCTTTATGAGGTATTTGTTTCCCACAGGTTAAACAATTATTAACTTTTTCTGACATCGGCTGAGGCAAGAAAGAGTCCCCAACGGGGTACTTAGCTTTAGAAGTCTTCGAAGTAGTATTCGGTAGAAGTAATCTCTGGATCCGACCGACCGGCACTTGCGAACAGCTTCTGCTTCGGGCGCCACGTGGCAAGAAAGACTGAGGAAAATGGCGTCGGCTGATGCCTTTATACCCGAAGACCAACAGAGATGACGTCGGGTGAAGTGCGACATCAGCCGAAGCCGGACCCGGACTTTGGAATCTGGCCAACTGTAGGGATGCCTGACGACAGGACAACCCAGTTGTTATGACTGCAGATGCATCCATGAAGGACATCTTGCTTTTGACCCTCTGCCCACTGATTTGGGGGTAAGTCTGGCTAACAGTTTGGGGTTGGTAAGGAGTGAAAGTGGAATCTGTATCCTTGGGAAATTACATTTAAAACCCATTTGTCCTGGGTAATGAGTTCCCAAATTTTTGTATGCAGGGCAATCTTTCCCTCTAAAGGAACAGTCAGTTGAGCAGGGCTTGGAAGGTTTAAAGTTAAATAATTGAGATAGTTTACTATGGGGGGGGGGTCTTACTACTCCCTGCTTTGGAAGTGGGAGCCACCCACTGCTTAGGCCTGTGAGCACCTTGGGACTGAAGCCTGGGTGCTCTGCTGGTTACAGGTTTGGACTGAGAAGGCCTGGAAGAGGCAGGAAAGGACCAATTCTTAGAGGGCCAATTCCTACTAAATCTGGGAGGCTGTACATGCAGGAAATCTTTAACAGTTCTCATAGATTTAGCTTTTTCCTCTATCTTTTCAAGTACTACTACTGCTTTGCTGCCAAACAGGCGGTCTTGGGTTTAAGGGAGCTTCCAGTAATTTAGCTTTAACATGATCTGGCAAAGATTGCTCCTTAAGCTAAGCGTGCCTTCTCAGTACAGACCTAGTGACAGCAGCCCTGCAAGATGCCTCTAATGAATCAAAACCACATTGCAAAGTATGTTTTCCAACTTGTTCAGCAGAATGCATTAAGTCCTGTAAATCTTTATTTTCAGCACAGTCAGGAATTAACATCATTTTCTGTTTAAGCAATCCAATAATATGCTGCTGATACTTTAACATATGAAACTAGCAGTTTAAGGCCCTAATGGCCAAGGTTGCATAAGTGTATACCTTCTTACCCCATCTATTCAGCGCCCTGGAATCTCTATTAGAGGGGGTAGGATTTTTGGCAGTAGTAGCCTTAATGCCCTTGGGTCCCTATGAAATGGTCTCAGGATACGCTGCAGAATTTTTAAAGAGGAACTTGTGAGAGTCAGGTAGCCTGTAACACTTATCAGGTTTTCTGGGAGCAAGAGGTAGAGAGTCAGGGGCCAGGCTACATTCAGAGAAGGCATCATCTACAATGTCCAGTACAGGAGGGATAGTTAAAGGCCTGTGTTGAGGCAGAAGTAAGAATTCTCTAAGCCTCTTTTTGGAGTCAGAGTAATCCTGGCTTTCCCAGCAAAAATGCTCCCTAAGAGTATGCAAGGTTTCACAAAAAGAGAAATCCTCTGGAGGGGAAGCAGAGGGAATGGAGTCCTCTGCATCAGAATCCTCATTAGGTAGATAAAGGCAAATCTTGGTCATCAGAGAAAACAGAAATTTCAGAATCCTGATCAGAAGAAAAATCAGTCCTAGGTCTCAGAGGGGGAAGGATGGCTTCCCCTGATTAGAATAATAAGGTCTTCAGCCATTGTTATCATTTGTTTTTTTAGGCATTGAGGCCTGACCATGTGGTCTAGGCGTGGTTTTCTAGGCATGAATAGAACTTTAGGCCTTGAAAAAGAATATGGCATCAGTTTAATATGCAAGTCAGTAGGTCTGAATACACCCTCAGAAGCCAGTGCCTGCACAGCAGCTCCAGACCCATCCAAGGTAGAGACATCCGCAGGTTCCACAGTCTAAGAAGCATCTCGCGGCATACTGGACTCCGAATGGGTCTCAGTAGAGGCCTACAAATCTGAAGTAGCTGGTATCAGAGGCTGTGAAAGCGCCTCACTGAGTACTGGTGAACTGGCAACTAGCTTAGGAGAAGCATCGTTGGTAGTTTGCAGTTTTGGACCTAAGCGGTCCGTCTCTGTCTTTATCTTTGCGTTTTTTTCAGAATGTCAGTAGTCGGGTGGCTTACCGAAGCCATTTCTGGATAATTGAACCAAGTACCAAAATATTTAGATACATAAATGAACCGACGACGAATAGTATGAGGTTTGAATAAGGCACAAAACAGACAGCGAGGTATGTCGTGGTCAAGGCCTAAGCAAGGAATGCAGTACGAATTAAATTCTTTATGAGGTATTTGCTTTCCACAAGAAATACAATTATTAACTTTTACTGACATCAGTTTAGAGCAAGAAAAAGGATCCCCAACGGGGTACTTAGCTTAGTTGAAGACTTTGGATCTGTAACTCGAAAACAAAAATTTCAGGAATCGGCCAACCAGCACTTGAGAACTGCTTCTGCTTCGGGCACCGCACAGCAAGAAAGACTGGTGTAATGGTGTCGGCTGCATGCTTTATACCCCTGACTACCTGATGTCATGGAAGATGAGACAGCAACTGACACAGGACCCAAGACTTTGATAATCAGGCCGACTGAGGACTACTGCAAGCAGATAACCCAAATGTGATGACTGCAACAGTGAAACACGAAGAACATCCACATCTCCTACCTAAACCTACTGCAATCTCTTAACATTAAGCCTAACACCATACTCGTGGGTGACTTCAACTACCCCTCCATAAACTGAGAAACTTGTATGACTCATAATTCATTTGCTCAGATGTTTTTGGATTTTGTCAACATCAACACCCTGGAGCAACTAGTTAGCTCCCCAAGTAAAGGTACAAATATCCCAAACCTAGTACTCATGAATCCAATGGGGTATTGCTGCTCTTTCCTGTGCATAACTCCTCCCTGGTAAGATCTGCCCACTAAATGATCTCCTCTAGTATTAAAACTAAATTACAACCCCCATCAAACTCCAAGCCTGTTAACTTTGTTAGGTCAATTACCTCAAACTAAATGACAGCTTATTAAACTTCCAAGCCACTCCAAACCTGGATAACCCTGAGGCCTACTCTGAGCTGTAGACAAAAGCACTGCACAATCACATTTATAGCTGCATAGAAGAGACAGTATTTCTCAGAGTCAAACCTATGATTACTGGCAAAAATAAATCCCCCTGTTGGACCCTTAGCATAAATAGGCTATTCAACAAAAACTAAAAAAATCCTCTTCGCAACCAAGAAGGAACAGACAAAACAGTCCAAAAAAGACA
This sequence comes from Protopterus annectens, assembly GCF_019279795.1. Classification (NCBI taxonomy): domain Eukaryota; kingdom Metazoa; phylum Chordata; order Ceratodontiformes; family Protopteridae; genus Protopterus; species Protopterus annectens. Next base: position 1,475,807,203 of record NC_056733.1, on the reverse strand, counting down.
CTCACCTGTCTAAGCAAATTAGTCAGCTGGTCAAATCTGACAAAGCAAATTGAGGCAAAGAGTGCTTCCCAGTTGAAAGATAATTAAAAAAAAAAAGCCTTATGGTTATGTTCATAACTTCAGGGGAAACACTCAGAAATGTGCAGAGTTAATCATGAACAGCAACACTTGCATCCAGCCTGAAACTACAGCAAACCTGCTGGCCAATAAATTCATTTCAATTTTCTCCCCCAGTCACTGCCTAACACACCTAAAGAAATACCTGTAATCATCTCCCTACCAGTAATTACGAGGGGGCAGGTCCTTATTATGTTCACTAAGGCCAAACACACAGCCTCCATGAGTCCTGAGAACATTCCAGGATGCTTCATAAATAACTTAAAACAGAATTTATTAGGGACACTAGAAATCCTCTAACCACAACTTCTAGATAGGCTTTGTCCCAGAGGAATGGAGAACTGCAACAATTGGCAGTCTGCACATGGGGGCCCATCAACTGACCCAGGGAACTACGGACCCATAAGCTTGGCCAGCCTTATCTGCAAGGCCATGGAAAGAATTAACATGGGCCTGCTCAATAATAAAATAGGAACTCAACACTGGAACAGATCCGATTTGGCTTTGTCAAAGGAAAGTCTTGCCTGCTCAATCTGGTGGACTTCAAGAAAGTCACCAGGGCCATGGGTGAGGGTAAAACGGTACATAGTGCTTATCTAGACCTGGCCAAAGCTTTTGACACAATCCACTACTCAGGGGATCATAGATAACTTATTGAGTTATGCAAAAACCCCTACGTCTTCAGATGAATAGCAAACTGCCTCATTGACAGGACACATGTTGTCCAGATAGGTGAATCCATCTCCAATAAGAAACCTGTTACTAGTGGTGTCCCACTGTGGGCTCAATGTTGGGATCCCTCCTGTCTGGTACATACTTCTCTGAAGTGAAGGCCAGTGCTGGGTCCTCTGGCTCACAACTTCATCGAAAACTGTAAGCTGGGAGCAATCACTGAATCCCCAAACGATGTTGCCATCCTACAAACTGAACTAAAAACAACAAATGACTGGTGCCAAAACCATGGTCCGAGACCAAATGCTAAAAAATGCATAATCATGCACTTCACTAGATCATATATACTTGCAAATTATAACACTGACAGCACACCGCTAAAAGCAACCCCCCCCCCGTAGTACAGACCTAGGAACACAGATGGAAAGTGACCTAAACTTTGACCACCAGGTAGCTATGGTTGTGAAGAAATCCTTCTGTAAGGCTGAATTTTTAAGTAAAAGCATGGCATCAAGATCAAAGGAAGTCATAGTGCCCACTGTACTCGGTCCTCATCAGGCCCATAGTAGAGTACAATGCTCCCTTCCATATGTACCTAACCAGGCACTTACACCAATTGGAGTGGCCCCAGAGGCTTCTCACTAAAAAATATACAGAGCAAGACACGTCTTATGCAGACTGACTAAAGGCCTTATCCCTTTACTCCATCTCATGTATTTTACTGAGAGGTGACTTATGCCCGACTTACAAGGCATTGTCTGACCCAGCCCTGATGAAAATGTTACACATTAACAAAAATAATTATAAAAGGGCTAGACAGTCCATGGATCTGAACCCTATTTCTGAATAACAGAAATTGCTGGAGACACACATTCATATCCCAAAGGCTACCTCATCTATAGAATAAACTTCAAATCTTTGTAAAACAAAGCCCATCCCTCACTCTCATCAAAAAGAATTTGGAAAGTGGATGGGGAACTGTAAATTCACTCCCCGGGTACTGCCCATGTCCCTTATGGACAGAGGCAGTCTGTAAAATGACTCAGGGCTGCAAAACCCAAAGAACCACTAACCTGGTAATTCTCCAGATATGGGATGAGGTAAGTAAGATATAAAACTGCCATATCCTGGTTATTACTGGCTAGGCTTGTAAAGGCTCTTGTGCCATTAGCCTAGCAGTCACCTATGAACTCCTCCAACAGACTTTTTTTAGGCAAACACAAGCTTGTGGTTCAGGCCATTCCATCTCCACTGGTATCACCCAATACCAAATTCCTGTGGCTCTCTACAACAAGAACTACTTGCACATAGTTTCCATGTGTGAATACAATAAGGCAGGTGGAGGTGGAGAAATGGGAGTTGTAGATAATCATGCTCCTGTCAATGATCTCACACTGAAATGTGCCTAGCTTATGCATGCCTCCTCCGGACAGCCTTCCCTAACTGTGACAGACTTGAGAAAGTATAGCACCAACATACCTTTAACTTTTCTCACCCTTACTCCCTCCTAAGAGCTTTGCTTCCATTCCGTTATCCCTTCAATGCTGTGGAGTTTTTAAGTACCAGTAGGAATCCCAGCACAATTTCAACACCATGACCCTGAAGGGGGGGGATTATTACATTCCCACTTCACCCCACCTACAAATAACACAATCTTTACATTTTCTCAGCACACAAAATCTTTCTGGTTCTGTTTTATTCTCCGACATCAAGAGCACTGCTATTTTTAATTAAATTATTACACAGCATTCTTTGCAAACTACTTTATATGCAATCATGCTGCTAATTCAGTTTACCACATTCCTTTAACATACCATGTTCTGCAACAGTTTAGACATAGCAGGTGCTGCCTATATGGTTTATTGTCAAGGTGGGGGTGAGGTTATGTCACAATTAGCCACAAAGGCCATGCTACACCATAAGTATGCAACTAGTTTGCCTTGGATAAAGGACAACGCTTAATGTATCAAAGTCAGTAATTCTACTACACACATGTGATACTAGATTACTGGGATTATATAAAAAATATGCAGATAAATATCAATATAAATACATACATACATGTATTTTTTTAAACCACATCCCAGAAGTAGTAAACAAAGGTACAATCCATATCTACACAAGGCCATAAATGAAGATGCTGGCAGCAGTTAGGTGCATGCAAGAAAAACGGACTGAACACTACAGACTGGACTTTATAGACAAAGGCATGTTTCACTAAATTAAACATATAATAATGGATGAGGAATTAATAGTCAATAGAAAAGCAAGACATGAAATAAAATGCATGTTCTGCAGAGTTCCATTTGTGCATCTGAAACTTAGATACATTTACTCAGCAATAATGCAGCGCTCCAGCACATGAAACCATGTAGTTACAGAGTTATACCTCCAACACTCCATGCCAACCATTTCCCATGAATGTTCTGCATAGCAATGGATCAGACGTTCTTTTCAGTACTACAAAATGATGTATCAGAACAAATTCAAACTAAACTAAAGCAGAGCATTTTTACACTCAGTTGTGGAATACCCCCTATCCTACTGCAGTAGGAAATGGGTGATTAACAGCAGAGGAAACTGCCATCCTGCTGACTTACCTGTGGATGATAAATCAACAGTCTTATGAAAGCTGGGGTAGTAAAGTACAAGAAATTCTTAATAGTTGTAAGTTAGAGGTGGTCATAATGCTTTGGGAATAGTCAGTGACGACTGTCCAAGTAACTACAAAAAAATGATCAAAATAAATTCCATGGCAGGTGTACTGTGATCAGATCTTTGGAGCTTTTCTGGCAGTAACAATTTAACATTTTTTTCATACAGCTTACAAATAACTAGTAGATGTAAACAACTTTTCACAATGCCAGTTACCCATAATACCTAATGACATTCTCAGATACTGCTAGTAAACGTACTTTACATTATTTCTCTATGGCCTGCTGCAAATTTCAAGAAGTACCAAAGCTAAAGTCTTTCCACTCCAGATTTTTTTTTCTGCCTAACAACTTTGCCCCCCACCCCACTTAAAAATCATGTTTTGTTGGACTACTAGAAGCTTTTATTTTATATATATATATATATATATATATATATATATATATACACACACACACACACACACACACACACACACACACACACACACACGTTTACAATATCAACGTATGTGTGTAAATCAGGTAGCAGAACCATTAGTGCGAGTACTGTATTGTCGAACCTTACAATAGTGAACAGCCGCTATAGCAAGGTTTGACAGTGTAGTGCAGATCGCACTATAGTGGGGATTGGGAAATGTACCCTTTCCTCGGTGTAGTGTGCCATCTCAGAGTTTGTATACGTTAGTAGTGGGGGGTGCAGGGGGGCTTGCCCCCTGCAAAATGTTAAAATATGTTTTGCGTCTATGAGCATTTCAGCGAAGTTGAAATGTTCGACATTCGACTTCACTGAAATGCTCAGTTCGGCATTTACTGTGGTCGGTGTTGTGATTTCCGAACATTTCCTTCGGATATCTGCACTTTCGCCCACAGTAGTTTCGAACATGTGATCACACACACACACACACACACACACACACACACACACACACACACACACACACACACACACACATTTTACCCTTGCCCTTGCGCAGTGGGTCATGGCTAAATGCATTCAATTAACCAGATAAATAAATGTAATTAAAAGCAGATATACAACTATCTTTCCCCAAGAACTTTACTCTATAATTACCCATACAATTTTCTTTAAAATGTCTTACTTCTGTGGAGTACAAAATCAGCATCCCTTCCCTAATTTTAATCTACAACTGTTCATCAGTTCTAATCTAAACTCAGCACAGTGTTGTAACCTAATCACAAGTACTCCTGCACCACATACAACCATGGGAGAAGTGGCTGCAGAGAATTAGGTCTCCTGCACCACCTGTAACAAGCAGAGAAGCAGCTGTGGAGTACTACGTCTCCTAAACCACCTTTAACAAGCACATAAGCAGCTGTGGCGTACTAGGTCACCTGCACCACACAGCTGTGGAGTACTAGGTCACTGCATCACCTTTAACAAGCACAGAAGCAGCTGTGGAGTACTAGTTCTCCTGCACCACCTTTAGCAAGCACAGAAAAAGCCGTGGAATACTATGTCTCCTGCACCATTTGTAACGAGCTGAAAAGCAGCTGCGGAATACTAGATGTTTTGCTGCTGTATTTGTATACTAGCGCCTTCAGATCTTGTGCCACACATGTTGAAATCCGTTTGCCTGAAGGCCTGTAGGAATTACCAAGCACGTCTAAGAAAAATACCCATTACTGATTTCTACTCTGGAATAATTAATAAGATCATTATTATTAGAAGGGTCCGTCTTTTTCTTTCCTCAAATTACAGAAATGTGCTATCCTGCTATGGAAATGCATCAGATGGTCTCTAGATCCAGGTTTCTTCATCTTGCAGAGATTTTGACTAATTTACATATGTGCAATACACCGCATTGGCTCACCTCCAAAAAAATGTCTTGGAGAGATTTACACAAAATCTACGCACAAAAAGAACTGCTAGGTTCCTCATTTGGCTATTTTGCAAAATGCCTACCTTATATATGCGCACTCCTCCTTATGTGAGCGGAATGATGCGCATAATTACAGTTCATGGAGAACTTTACTTCTGTTACACTGGACATTACATTCTGTAACTGATGAACAGAGCTGATTATGTAATACTGCTCTTGCATTTGCTTCAAGGGAGTTTGAGATAACACTGTGAAAAACTGACCCCCCCCAAGACATCAAAAGCATTAAAAAGACACAAGGCACTAAGATCTATAATGGGACACATCGCTAATGATTTTTGGATGACTCCTAGTTTCCACATTTCATTGTATTGCTATCACTACTTCTATGAACAGTCATATAAACAAAGACCTTGACCAAGAGATTGAGCAAATGCAATCACTTTGGATTTCAACATTTGCATCAACAAAGTCAACATATGCAGTTAAACCGCACAGTGCAATATTTGTTAGGCTCAGTAAAGTGTCTTTCTTCCCCTAACTGACCAAGCACCCTTAACTGCTGGTTATCTTTCTTACTCTATGATGGTACCCTTTTTAAATGAAAACAGCTGCACACTGTCTTCAGTTGTCTTTAGTCTGACTAAATATACATTAATTCTGATCATTCTTGTTGAAATATCTCTCTCTCCGTATTACTATGATCAGAGGTATACACACATTTTGTCTAATGTCCTTTCTTCATCTCTCAAACCCTATTCCCATACACAGTAATTTCTTCCATCTATCTCAGACTGTTCAATCTTGCAGCTGGTCCAGTTTCACCTGTCATCTCTCCCTCTCTCTCTGCTCTCTCCCTCTGTAGGTTTCAAGCTGAAAGGAGTTAGTATCACTAAATTGACTACAAGAACAAAACACTGACAAACGGGTAAAGAGCATTTACCTTTTGTTGTCTCTAGTCCAACCAATCCAATAAACTTCATCTGGAATTCTTACTGTAAATCAACTCGAGTATACATATGAAGGAGTTTAACGTGACAGTGTGCAAAACCTTGGATATATCTTTATGCTTCGTAGAGCTTTCTCAAACGTAGGCAGATCCTCATCACAACTGCTTATTAAAGCTTTTCAACCCAGCACACAACACAAAGCATTCCAATAATGCACAGCAAAAGCTGATGAATCAGGATACAGAGTACAGAAACCATTTAGCCACATCAGATGCCCCAATTCACTATCCCCCATGCAGAATTTTTCACTGCCAAACTGTATGCAACTGTAAATAAATGCACAGATGAATCTGTCCCCCTCAGAAATAAGTACAACTCCAAATTCAAAAATAAACCCATAGGTAGGACTCTGGACATGAATATGCTCTATAATAAAAGAAAAAACTTACTGCGCACAAAAATAAATTTAACTCTCAAGATGACAAAAACTATCTTGTTAAACCAAGCAAGAAAATCTGGACTGTGGTCAAATTAACCAAAACCATATATGTGACAAATTAACCGAAACCACATATGTGGCAAACATACCCAACCAGTGAAAGGATAACCACACGGCCTCCTATAATTATGTTAGAAATGTCAGAAACAATGTCCAGCACTGTGATGCGGAGCCAATAGTAAATGATATCACATACTCAAGACCTGGAGGACATAGCCAATTTACTAGTAGACAAATTTATCTCAAACTTCACACCCTCTCTCCTCCAACGCTCACAGATCCCAAATCCACCCACACATCCCCTACTCAAGTCTCCCAAGAACAAGTTCTCAACGTGCTATCTAAAAACATACCAGGCTGCCTAGTGGTCAGCCTGAAACATGACTTGTCTAATTCCCTACAGAAGCTACTCAATATCAGCCTCAAAACAGGATTCATGTCACTGAACGGAGGACAGCAATAGTCATTATTTTTCACAATGGTGAGTCTTCAATGAATTCTGCTAATTATAAACCCATAAGTTTAACCATTCTTGTGTGTAAGGCTATGGAAAGGATCATGATGAAATATATAAGGATATACAGGTAACTTACAGGTTCTAGGCCCAACCCAGTGCAGATTCAAAGGATAAGTCCAGCCTACTTATAAAGGTCAACTACTTCAAAAATGTCACTGAAGCAATGGACAAAGGCAAAATGGTGGACATCACATATCTAAAATTTGCAAAGGCATTCAACATTACTCTTAGCTTGGGTAACAGATTTCTCACAGCTAAATGTAAATCCCTATCTAACTTATTGGACAGCAAATTGACACACAAATAGAACCTAGGAAGTTAGGCAGGGTAGCTACACCTCCCCAAAAGGAACTTTCAGTGGTGTACCCAGGGTTCAGTGCCTGGGACATTATCTTTTGCATTTACTCATCTGAGGTCAAAGCTAATGTTAGTGTTTTGTGGTTGACCAATCATCTACAACCTTGGTGGCATCATAAACTCCCTAGTGGACTCCAAGACCTTCCAAAAGGGTATTTTCCCAAACACATACCTGGTGTCAAAAACCATGGAGTAAACATTAAATAACAAGTAGCACACAATTCCATCCTACAGCAAGCTTGACTCGCTTTATAACCATCACATCAATATACCCTTGAAAACTGATCCTGTCTTCAAGGGTGTGGGAATCTATGCTGACAATCAACTGTTCTTTGATCACCATGTATCCACTGTTCAAAAAGTCCTTTTTCATTGCACAGTTTAAATGTTGTGTCTAAATCTAGGGGTGTTAACTGTCCCACTATACTCCACACCTATTAGGCTGATTGAATGTAATGCACCCTTTGATATGTAACTTTCCAAATACTTGTCACAACTGGAATTACCACAAAGCATTCTCACTAAATCGTAACAATTATGCAGACCATCTTGAAATCTTGTCCCTTTTCTCAGTATCATAAAAGTTTGACAGGCAGCATTTGCCTTGCTTATAGCGTTTCAACAGACCCTATTCTGTAAATTTTATTACATATTCACAGGTCCAGTGTTATCAAACACTAATCAAGGGATCGCAACCTCTTTTCCAAAATAAATATAACATGATAGCGAGGGTGGTATGTACAGATTTCTACTCCACATAAAGCGAAGTGCTTCTCTTACTCTGCTAAAATGCAGTTTGAATGAATGGATGAGTAACCACATTCACCCAAGTTTAGTACCCCTGTACCTTTTGGATAGTGAAAACGTAAATGTCTCAACATATCCTTGTTCCGCCAGTGGGTTATGTGAATTAAAATTGTAAGGGCTAAAATCTACCATGGGAATGTAAGGTTAGGCTTGTTAAGATCCTCACAGATCAATAGTCTAGTCGGTACGATCTCACCCCTACAGTGTATGGGCACATTACAAGCATGGAGGAAGAAATGACAAGTCTGAGCAGGGGTGGCTTGATGGTCAACAGGCAGGGAGTAAAATGATACAGGAAAAAAATGTTGAAACTGTTGTGTCCAAGACACAGCTGGAAATAATTACAGAGGACATGAAACATGACACAGTTCCTAGCCTTCTGAAAGTACCCACTCACTCATTGTACGTTGGGTGGGAAAGGTCCTTTCAAAAACAGAATCGGAGCTCAAAGAACTCTCAGGCATAAAAAACAATGCAAACTTGTGCTTGCATTTTAGAAAAATATACTTTAGCCAAGGGGTCAAATAGTTGTATTATTGCTACTTGATTTTACTCACTGACATAGATTCAAGCACAAATAGAAATTACAGCCACAGACAGTCTTATATAAAATGTTTACACATCGAATGACCTGAAAAAGATGATGATTTGTATGTAGTATCTAGCTCCTTTTTTGTATGAAGTCCCCCAGCCTGATAATGCTATTTTCTTTGCTCCACTGTAGGATCCATTTTATGTTTACCCCCTACTGTCTTTCCTTAGTACATTACAGCCTATGAACTAGTCTCAAAAAGAAACAAAGGGACAAAAAGAGCAAAGCTGCACCACCCACAATACACAGACATTAGCTTATTAGCCCTCTCAGTGAATCAACTTCTCCATAAATCAAGACACAAAGAGTCTGAGATCATTTCCTGCATCTGCCTGACCTAAACATCTGCTTGACTTACAGTGACTTTAAGCAGCATACAAGAGCAGTGAAGACAGCTTGTTGTGTGTTAGCCTAATCAAAAGAGCCAGCAGCTGTTTACCCTTAAGCCACTTCATGGCTGCAGGCTGTCTTGCTTTAGACACTAAACAGTTGCAGCTGTTTCGCTGAGTCAGTCAAACAGCACTGTGGCAGCATGACTTCCTTCCTTGGTGATCCTTAACAGGAAATGTCTCTACAGCATTGGGGGATGGGAGATGCAACACAGCATCATGTTCATAAACTAGGGAGAAGTACTGTATCCAGGGATTTGTTACATACTTCAGGATTACTCTGCACACCGATGGCATGCCTCATCCTCATAACAAAACTTGGTAATTACACTGTAGACTATCCCGCTTCATTAATGCAGTAAAACATGTTTACTTCTTAAACTCTGCACATGCTCCAGACAGCAGCACTCACACTCTGCTAAAATCTAACTGCTAGACCGAGATTAAAAGGAACAACTATTTGAATTACTTTATACCATTTTAAAACATTTAAAAAAAATGTCCATCACTAGCAGAGTAGTAGGAGAGAGAGTGGAGGACCAGTGGATGAAATTCAGTTTTACTTCTCCCACTATACAAATTTCTAGATCTAGATCAAAGCTCTATCCCAGTAAACAAATACAAGTAACTAAACAATCATACCCAAATGTAAATCTGGTTGTACAAGGCAAATACAGATATTTTGTATTTAATTCTCAGTTAGAAACTATGAATATTAGTGAAAATTAAACAACCAACTTTATGTAGTGTGTAAGCATCCTCTCTGAATGAGTTATCACAAATCAAATTCAATGTTAATAAAGAACATGTTAAAACAATGTTATAAAGGATTATACAAGTGGTCTCAGGCAAAAAGATAGTGGCTGTATCATTATGGAATCCCTTGAAAAGCACAATTCAGAACACTAAAGGAGTATGCTGCACCCCCCTCCCCCAACACACACGGGGAAAAAATTCACAAAGAAAAGTCCATCAATGCACTCACAACACACTAACTTACATGCTACATGTGTATTATGTTACTCCACCCCACTAAGGGGCCCACTGCAGCATAATGACCCACTAAGGGGCCCACTGCAGCATAATGATGGCCTTCTGACTGACTTCTATAACTAAAACAACTCAGGTTACTGCATTTTTTGCAGCAGTTAGGGCCAAGCCAAGAAAGATTTTTTCAAGGGTCAAGCCACAGGCCTGACTTTGCTCCATAAGCTAGAGTAACATATATCACAAGTTCCTCTGCATTATATTACACACAAGAACTTCACAATTCTTACAAAATGCTAACCGTTTTAATTGGCAAAATGGCTATGACCCTCATCTGTCTTGCCTTTAGCTCTTAGCTGTAACATGGAGGATACAGAAGCTTGAGCTGACTTAAGCTTGTCCACCCCACACAGCAACACCTTCACAACGGTTTAAATTATACTGTGCATCATGAGTTCTCACACTTATTCAATACCAAGTCTTAAATTACATTAGACTGAACTTATGTTAGGCATAAAAAATAGAGCATTCCCACACAGAAAAGAATATATGCTACAATGCATATTAAGAGTTAAACTTTTTGTGTACGTACAGTCAGTTATTTTGTCTGCTAATAAATGCAGACCGCACCACTATATGTGCATTTATGAAACAGTATGAATAGGAAAACTGGTTGTTCTCCAAAATGCCCTTATGTGGTATTGACATGTGGGTGTGTGTATGAGGATATGGATAAGCAACTCTGAAATGGATGAAGCAGTCAGTCGAGAATGAAAACATTACATTACCAGGTGAGTTGCTTTGCACAACTTTATCCTCACTCCTGCTGAAGGATAAAATGAAATGGATTATGAGACAATATTCAGTCTAAATCCATAACTGTGGGGAGTCTAACAACAACTTAAAAGGCTCTAATTAATTAGAAAACGAGTTTTCTCTTGTGGCTTCATCCAACTAGCAGCTCAAATAAAGATCACACCTAGAATGGAGAGAAACATCACGGAAGAGATCTGAAGTTTGCACAGTTCTTTCAATTCTGACTGTGGGTTAGGCTAGAGGAAAGGGGTGCCCAAACATTTTGGTTCAAGGGCCACTTACTATACTTAGCATGATTGGGGGGCCATTTTACCATGTCCAACATGCATCTGTCCATTCAAAACAGTTTGTTATAGGACATACAGAGAGCCAGATAAAATGCTTCAGTGTGCAGGATTGTGGCTCTAGGGCCACCTGTTGGACACCCCTGCTACACAGTATTTAATGTACACGTTGCTGAATATTCTAAATACTCATGCTCTACTTAGATGACAAAATGTCATGAAGATCATACTATCAAAGACGACCAGAAGAATGAAGCAGCCATTATTTAAAGGAGACAAAACATGTACAGGGTAAAAATAAAAGGTCATCTCAAAATAATCTACTTACTTTTTAAAATTGGAAACAATCTGGACAACCAAAGAAAATATACACTCTGGACAGGAACTGCTAATCTGCATTGCCTTGATAAGAAAAGGTATGCAACGTTACTTCAATTATCTTGTGTACATATCACTGGCCAATCACAGGCAGTTCTTAGTAAAGGAAATGCAATCCAGCAAAGATAAGACCAAAGAAAGTACCTTCTTTGAGCCAAAACCAAAAAAGTGAGACACTAACTGCACTGCTGACCTAGTTCTGCTATAGATAGTAACTCTGTAAAGTAAATATGCCTAAAATGTTAACACAGCTAAGCCATTAATGTCACTTTCCAGGTTAGGACAGTTAGTCACAAAGTTGTTGTATCTTTCGGCTTTTCCCAGTTAGGGGTCGCCACAGCGGAACTCCAGTCCGCTAATGATTGGCAGTAGATTTTTATGTACCAAGTTGCCAGCCCTGACGTACAACCTTCAACAAAGGTACGCCCATTCACATATGCCTCCACACAGAAGACGCTTTATCTGAGTATCGAACAGGATAACGTCTTACTGTGAGGTGACAACGCTACCGCAGCACCACAGTAAAGAACAGTAAAAACAGACTCACACTCAGTGAGACGATGGGGTCTCACCATATCTCTCAACCATAATGAACGCCTTGGTATTTACTGGTTTTGAGGTCAAAATAATAGGGTGCCACAAATTCCCAAGTGGCCCATTTTTGTCTTTTTTTTTGGGGGGGGCAAATTTTCGTTGATGGCTGTGTGAATGTACTCTGTGTTTATCTTTACAGAAATGAGCTTTGTTTTAAATTAGAGGTTTTAGTCTTAGAGAAAGCAACTGAAATGAGCAAGGCAACCCCAAGCCATTCGTGTTATTAGTGCAGAAGAGCAGTCGTCTGACTTGGACTGGTCATGAGAAAATATAGTCACCACCAGTTCCTTCCCCCAGCTCCTCCAGGTAAAAGAAAAAAAAAAGGAAATGACAATGCAGTGCGCAATGGTTTTCTAGCTAGGTCAGGTGTGTCAAACTGCACTGTTAACTTATTTTTTCTCATTAGCCTCTGGCATTTTATTCATTGACTTCGACTTGTCTGAATTGAAAAACTAGCAAGTCCGTGCTTCACTGCTTTGCAAATGCATTAATGTAGCACTGCTCTGCTTCTCGTTAGGTGTGTGTGTGTGTGTGTGTGTGTGTGCTCAGCGTGTCTGTGTAGTTAACTAATAACTATAGTCTACACTTTCGCGAGAGGGGGGGGAAGGTGAGACTGTTTTTATAAAAAGGCCTCCACATTTTCCTTGCCATCCTGAAAGTCTGTGGTTTGCTTAACCATGCAGTAGTGCTCTTAGTCTTCACTTCAGTGACAGTCTTTAAGTGGTGCACCTAGTTTGGGGTAAATGGCAAGTGATAGCAACAGAAAATATGTACTCTGAATGCGTAGGACGCGGCTACGGCCTCCAGCTATCGGCATTTCAGGACTGACAACTACAACTTAAACCCGCAGGTAGACTTTGATAAGGAGGATCTGCATGGTGTAACCATTTTGGAGCTAACCTGCCTCCAGGAGTCGGAGACGGTGCTGAACTTGGACATTTACGATACACTTGCCGTTCATTCTGCCTCTTTTCAGGTTGCAGGCACCAGTGACAATTCTGTTGACTTATGGCCTGTTAAATCGTTCACAGGCTATGGAACCCAGATGGAGCTATCCTTCCCGGCACCACTGCATAACAGTGATCAGTTGCTAGTGGCGATCAGCTATACTTCGGTCAACAGACATGGGGTAAGGAAAGCAGAGACCTGTGTTACTGAAGTAAAGGGAGTTTGGGAGTCATCAGACAAGAAGTGAAAATGGTTCATTTACCATTTGTTCAGTTAAAGCTTAGTAAAGGACACGTGCCTCAATGCTTCCATATACACAGCATGTGTGTGTGTTTTCGAGGGGTACACTTTAATTTGTTCTATTTGTATGTGGGACAGTATACCCACATGGATCTTTACCTCCTAATTCTAAACATCTTCTGAGATGAACCCTGCTGCTTTTTCTTTATATTTCTCTCTTTATATATATATATATATATATATATATATATATATATATATATAAAAAACAGTTACACTTGGCAGCAGCCACACTATAAACATGTCTAATAACTATTAAATATCCCAAACTGATTTGTGGTGGAATGTTAGTTGTAGCATGAGATAGCTTTTAAGCAGGAACATTTCAGTAGGTCATTGTTTATAGACATGAAAGTTGTACATGAAGATATGAGTTTTGACTGGGTCTCTTCATTCTAGAGTATCGGTGCTGTTTGGCACAATTGTTGGAGTCCTAGTTTTGGAAACTGAATGGTTAAATTGACGATATGAGAAATACATTCTTCTTGTTGATGTGCCCTTTGATTATTATAAAGTTCTGAGAGAAATTAGTTCCACTTTCTGATTGAATGGTAGTATGTTTTATGTCAAACTGGTTTTTGTAAACTATATGGTTGTGAATTTACTATTCATACACCATGAATGATGTTTCTTAATGTCTTATTGCACTTGCTAAACTTTTTGGAGGGAGTGCACCCTTTATAACTTTGAATACTCTATGGCTGCTAAGCAGTGAGCATTCCTGGCAAATTCAATGCTACTCTGTTCGCTGTCACATTCTGTTGCTGAGTCTTGCAAAGATGCTAGCCTGTTTACCTCCTACTCAGATGTGGTCTTTTGTAAACTGTTACTAACTTAAGCTTAATATAGCTCACTTAAAGCTATTAAAAAAACAGCCATTTAACAGTGTATTCGATAATAAAGCATCAATAAATATGCTAGTGTTTTTAATTTTATAGCACATCTCATTACATTAACGTGAACTATTTTAGAAATTGTACTTAATGGCATGGATTGAAATACATGTCATATGCCTGGCTATGCCCTTAGTTATTACTTCTTTTTATATGTTGTACAAAACTTCTTGTGCGTTGGTGAGTTAGTCTGCTAAAGTTAATTTTTTTTGTCCACTGTTATGCCAGGGTGTCTATACACTATTTATTATTCACGGCATCTGTCGGCACTGCAGAGGGATATAGGCTAAATAAGGTACTTTCGCACCTCTCTTGATGGATTACTATTTACTGACGAAAATTCAAAGTAGAAGTCCCAGTCCATGACTATCAATTCTTCACGGATTACTATTTACTAACGAAAATGCAAAGTCGAAGTCCCAGTCCATGATTATAAATGCCAGTCATTACCTTGCTGAAGGGATGTGTGTGTGTAGTGGGGGAAATGTTTCATTTTGGTGCTTGTACATATTTGGAACATACTGCTGAAGGGATTAGTGGGGGTCTTTGGGACACGTTTCATTTTGTTGCTTGTGCATACTTGAAACTACTGAAGAGAATGAATTTATTTTAATTATAGATGTGTAGTAAAACTAGTAGTAGTTAATTTTACTTTTATATAAGAGAACTGTATTTTAGTTTTACAATTTACAGTTTTATACAACTTCAGATGTTAACATAAATGAAAGTTTTGTTCTGGTTATATTTTGTGTAATTTAATATTAATATAGAAGGCTAAAGTACAGTTAATTTTTTTATATAAAAGAAAACTGTATTTTAGTTTTGCACAAATTCAAAGTTTGTAACAATTTCAAATATTAATATAAATAAAAAAATATTAATATAAATAAAACACTGTTCTGTTTATTTTGTGTTTCACGATCATAATTTTGTCTGTTCTTCAGTTTGCGTTTAAAAGTTGGTATCCTACAATTCCACGGGAGTGGGTGGGGTTGCATAATTATGTATCCAAATTTTATGTTAATCAGCATACAGATTTTTGGGTACCCATTTTTCATGCACCTATGTCCAGATTTTTGATGTTTCCAGGATGACAGGTATGGCTGTCACTCAAGTACTATCAGCTCACAACTGACTTCCCAGTAATATTAGCTTGCAGACTTGGATATTTGAGTTTCTGCAAGTCTGATTAGATAGCATATTTCAACAGAGGGCTTCAGGAGAAAAGCTCCATTTCTTTAAAAGGTAGAAAAATATTTCATCAGGGAAACAGACATTCAGACATACACAGCAATATTAGCAAAGTATACACTGCATTTAGAATTCTGGAAAAGATCAACAAATGCATGTTGTAGGAAACAAAAGTGTTATTACAACTAAGCTATGCAAAGAACATGGCATGCCCCATGAAAAGCATCCATTTACAAAGCAGAATCCCACAGATGTTAATGGCTAGTTGCGTGATTTCTATGCATAAGAGAAACGGCATTAATGTGATAAAAGAGCTACTAGCATGTAACATTACTTGGCTGTCACACAGCATTACTTACTCTGGTAACCAAGATAGTAGTAGCAGTACTGTACAACCAGACCTGCGAACGCTTGATTCACTTCTTAATCTCCGACAATCAAAATGCCTAACAGACTTTGCATGGGGTAGTCATAGTACCAGTCATACATACACACAAAATCTTCTCAAATAACAACAGTGCTAGCTAGCTATTTGCTTTTTTTCCAAAGGATACAGAAGCAAGGCAAACGGTACACCCCAACATCCAGGACTATGTAGCAGTCAGATCTTATCAAATGCAGATCTTACTTGTCTTCAGCATGCATTACAAAAGGGGGGAGTTAATTCATTATCTTTTACTGCCCATCTTTTATTAACAGACTATAACACCACAATAGGAAATAAGACACAATACACTGTATGTGCAACACTACACTAGTCTGACAAACCAACTCCATGATCCCAGTACAAAAGGAGAACAGTAACTTTAAGGACTTTGTATAAGAGACGTTTGGGATAAAAAAAAAAACAAAAGTGGCCGAATAGGCTGACCTAATTTGTTTCCTTTGTCAAGCAAGTTTGTTTTGGTTGACATACCTTCAAGCCAAATTATTGCACACTGGTAAATCTCAGAGTAGCAAAATTATTCTAGACTGTCTACAGGACCAGTGAGTCACTTAAGACTTAGATCCTCACATAACAGCATCTTAGAACCCCCTGAGGACATTAATGAAAGGTCTTAGAACCCCCTGGGGGCATTAATGGAAGGTCTTAGAACCCCCTGGGGGCATTAATGAAAGGTCTTAGAACCCCCTGGGGGCATTAATGAAAGGTCTTAGAACCCCCTGGGGACATTAATGAAAGGTCTTAGAACCCCCTGAGGACATTAATGAAAGGACCTGAAGTGGGTGGGAAAAAGGGATAACGGGAGGCTCACCTGCCACAGGAATAGGAATGTTGTACTAAAATAATCAAGGGATTGCAACATAATCTGTCCCGGTTTACACTCAATAAACATTTATATCAGCTGCTTTTATTACCTTGTTGAACTAGTGAAAAATGCAAGAGAGGCAGTACGGAAGGTTGAGCTTGTCATACTAAGAGGGCAGGTCATGTCCATTTAATCTGGGTTTGCCCAAAGGTCAGCCACTTGAAGAGGTCACCAAAGCCGTAGATGAGGGTAAGGTGGTTCCACACAGCCTATCTAAATCTCACCAAGGCTTTCAACACCATCCCCAACTCTGGAATTATAGACAAACTCACTAAACTAGGTATAAATCCCTATGTCACAAGATGGGTTGCCAACTGGCTCACTGACAGAACCCACACTGTGAAAGTAGCAGACTCCAAATCTAACTTCAGACCAGTGACAAGTGGAGTACCACAGGGTTCAGTCCTGGGTCCTCTCCTGTTTGGTATCTACTTCTCTGAGGTACAGGCTAACACAGAAGGTCTTTGGCTAACAAAGTTCGCAAATGACTGCAAACTAGGAGCCATAATCAAAACTCCTAACAATGTGGACATCCTACAAAAGGGCCTCACTGAGACTGATGCCTGGTGTCAAAGCCATGGCCTCAAGCTCAATGCCAAAAAGTTCATTGTCATCCCTTTTGGTAAAAACTCTGTACCCATGAACTACCACATAGGCGGTAGTCTACTTAACACCGAAAGTGTGATTAGAGACCTTGGGAGACAGGTGGACAGTAGTCTCTCCTTTGATAATCACATCGCCACAGTAGTAAGGAAATCCTTCTACGTGGCACACCTCTCATCACAAAAGGTTTCTCATCCAGGAAAAAAGAGGTCATTGTTCCCCTCTACTCATCACTCATTAGACCCATTATAAAGTACAACGCCCCTTTTGGTATGTACCTCACAAGACATCTACAACAACTGAAAAGGCCACAGAAATACCTCACAAAGAGGATTACCAGCCTCAAACAGATGCCCTACGCAGACCGTCTTAAAAAACTCCAGCTTTACTCAGTCACATATCGCCTACTCAGAGGCAATCTCTGCCTAACATACAAAGCTATTTCAAACCCAGAGCTGTTGGACATGCTCCACGTAAAGAGATCACAATCCCTCAGAGCTACACGCTCTAGGGACCTAAACCTGGTCACCACAATAAACAGAACATGCTGGTGGGATACATTCCTGTCCCAGAGACTTCCCATACTCTGGAACAAACTACCTATCTATATCAAACAAAGCTCTTCATTAGTACTCCAAGAAAAATCTTGATGATTGGATGGGAGATAGGAAATTCACCCCGGGGATCACTTCTGTGGCTCTGCTTGACAGGGGCACAGGAAAATAACTTTGTTGGTTGGCAAAAGCCAGGGTACCATTTGGCTAGGCTTATATAGATAGGCCCTGTGTCCAATAGCCTAGTACCTACCTATGAACCTATAAGAGCAGCGGCTATACAAAGTTTGCCACACAATACTAATGTTAAATTCTGGTTAAGCTTTCAAAAATGATTCATGTTCCTCCATAACAGAAAATACCTGGATTAGGAAGGTTGTTCTTACTTTAACTGTAGTAATTTTCCAATGATGGAAAGTTACTGCAGATGCACAGTTTCAATAAACAAAATTAAGCTTTGGAAATGTATGAGTAAATTGAATCATTAAAGGAGTTTGTTTTTATATTTGCTGTAACAATGTGCTGGAATGGTGTTATTACTGAGTTTAATGAAGTATGGCCTTAAGAGAAAAAAATTCTAAGAACTTTGTATGTGGATATAACATCTGGATAAATGTTTAATGCAGCTAAGGCTGAGCAATACTAGATGGCCTCTAACTCATGATAGACAATAGAGTAAACATATTTAAATCATCACTGAAATGCAAACTTTCAATTCAGCACACAACCGAGTGTGCTAACTGATCAAGGACATGTTATTTAGGAAATGTACACAAGTTATAAAACCTAAAGTTTGCAAGCAACATGGAACGCTGTACAGAACAATGCTTTATAAAGACCAAACAAAGGTCAGCACACATTTTCCCCACTAACAGTTTGTATAACATTGCGCATCAGTTCACAGCAAAGGTCTGTCACATATCGCCAGATTCTTTGACTGGCTGATTATGAAGAGACTAGGCCAAATACAACTCAGTGTAGCCCATCTTTGAAAAGCATATGTCCATAAATTTAAATAAACTATGTCCTACAACAGCCATCTAGGAAAGTTGAACATGCCAAAATGATGCACTAGAAATTGCAAAATAAACAGATAAAAATGATCAGTGAAATAGCATTCAGCTACATTATCTCTTTGGAGAATAACCTTCCATGGCACCTTAGGGTCCAATCAAATTATGTGACTTTCAAGTAAAGTGTACATGCCTTTCACAAAACAAGAGTCAAACATCTTGCACGTGGAGTGACATAATTTAATGCAAATCCAGTCCCTTGAGTCTACAGTCTTCAGTTGAAGGTTACCACTAATAATTTCAGTAGTACAGTTACCTCACGGCACAGTCAGGTGATTAAAAAATTACACTACACTAACATTGAAAAAACTAATGTGCTATTAGCAAGTTGTCCAAGGCCAGTGCAAAGCCTAAAATTAATGTCATGCCTTTGGGTGCTCTAGTGAAACTTTGTTTGTATAAATGTAATAGTAAGTAGAGGAGAACTTTTTAAGAGTATTTTGGTAGAAACCTGGACACTACAGTTTTCTGAACAACTAACCTACCTTATGTAAAGGAATGACTGGGTCTAACAGACCCCAGATCAAAGTTGTGTACAAGTGTCTTGCTTGGCTTCTTCACATTACTGGGGGTCTTCTCCCCAGATGTCCTCTGTAAATGAAAACTTCCATTAGCACTAAATCTCAAGTGTGAACAAAAATTCAAGCTTGCAAAGAAACAAATATTTTACCAACTACGTAACGAATTGTCATTATTTTTTTTAACCTACATTTGTCACACATGAATGTCTCCCTCAGAAAGGGGAGATATAGCCTTGCCATGAAGGCTGGAGCTACCATACAAGAACTACTGCTCTGAAGCATAACATTTTTCTCAGGTCTTTAAACATTGACTATTGTACTGCATTGTCATAAACAACATCATCTGTGAAGAAAACCAGATGGTCATGTCTTCCAAATTATGTTCTGCATAACAAAAACATTCCAGTAACCTGCATGTTTTTCTTGTCAACAATTTGGGAGGAGGGGGACACTTTTTTTAACCTAGTCAACATGCTATACTTAATTGTAAAACTGCAATTGAGTCAAAGTTCTAATTAAAAAATTGCTAATTTTCAGCTAAGGCACACGTAATTGACCAGGCAGGCCCCCCTTTAATTTTTAACTCCTAATCTGCTAAACATCAGACATGTCCTTGCATCGTATCCTCTTGCTTTACTGTTGATCCCACTCAGACACTGACCAAATTTACGCAACCCAGCAGACCACGACCTCAGAGGGGATATAACAACATGCAATAGAAGAACATAGGAGATAGAAGTATGCTGCTACAGTGTACCCCTGTGAGATGGGACACTTAGGGTTTACATTTTCTCTCAACTACACAGTGATTCCTGTACAAACCAGTTCCTCACTTCATGGCAGAAGTTAAGGCTGTAAGAAGGATACGTACAAGGAATGACGCAAGGATGTCTTTATCCAAGAACACAAGATACATGCTAAATTTTAACCATAAATGGGCAACCAACCTAATAAATCGTTGCCAAGTAGCCTGCACCTGCTACACTGATGTGCAAAAGAAATCTATTCTTTTGGACCCAACAACCGACAGCCTTGCAATATTGCCACCACTTGTTTGTCTTCTGAGATCAATTTAAGTATCTCACCCCACCTTCAAACAGCCATAGCTTTTAAAAGGCATGTTCCCCAGTATCTGAAAACACACCCCAGTCTTTCAAGCAAACTTCCCCATTTCTCCATTTTTCCAATTTCTCATTCCCCAGTCACAAAACTTCAATCAGGAGGCCCCAAAATGCTAGATGACATTATATAATATGGTATGAACAGACTTGCCCCAAAGTTACAGCCATGGCACAAAAACACTCAAATCTGAGGTTCTTACTTGCCTATATGAAGTCACTGAATACCCTCTTCAGTCTACAAAGACAGAGGAATATATGAAGTAGTGGTATTAAATCCCCTAGAAAAGCAACAAGGAAACCATCATCTTAACAGCTGGCATACTGTCTAAAAATTAGTAAAATTCCTCACAGTTCAGCAGCATATACTTTATATTACTTACTAAGGATACAGTTAGTAGTATTAACCTTCCTTTACTGGAAGCCACATGAGTAAGTTACAGATTCTATGAAATCAAGGTGGAACTGTGACGGAAGCAAGTCAGTCACTGTAAACGGAAGCACTGCAACCTGTTACAATAAAATTCAGGCCCAAAATTATTGTGAAATTCTTAGCCATCACCAAAAAGGAAAGAAGGGCTCCACTTGGCTATTTATCAGTAAAATGCAGTAATCTAAATAGTACAACATCCTAGTATTATTATGTCATCCACCAAGTCACAGCATTCCAAACAACGGGTGGGAGGATACCAGTCTGATGACAACACAAAGTAACAGTAGCTGTGTAGTACCAAGCAGCAAATATAGCACATCATGCATTCACTACGTCCAGCAGCCCCTCAAAAAAGTCCATATGCCAGCAAAGCACAACTGTTCATTATACATGCTCTTTTTCCCTGCTGTATAATATATTCAAGCCCCTTGATTATTTTCACTTTTTGCTTAAAAAAATTCAGTCATTCATTCATATCTTATACAATGTCTCTACATACAAGTGTACATTTTTCTCACGGCTGTAAACTAGCACCTAGGTGTCATACATTTTGTCATCTTTATTTTAACCAGGAAGTTGCATCACAGAGGCACGATCCATTTTAAGGTACACCTTGGAAAATGAACAATGAAGAAAACATTACAACAGAAAAAGAAAACAATACAGAATAATTACTTACACTCCGTCAAAACAGACCATGCAAGTTAATTTTACTGACAACAATTTTCATAAAATCCAAGAAAAAAAAATGTGCCAAGCATACCCAAGGTGCCACACTCACTGGCTAAATTCTCATATGTTTCTGCTTAATTAACAACAAAAACATAATCTAAGATGTAGCCAGTAAAGTATCTCAAAGCCCATTTCAGAATCAGCCTAATCGGACACTTAATTCCTATTTTTATTAATATACTGTTCATACTGGCACTGTCTACATCACCAGCAGACCAGATGCCTCAGTCCTGACCAGCTGTACTGAAAGCTCTCCAGACAGCAGCAATGACCGAATTCTTTCAATTAATTTTACTGCCCCATCTCCCTTCTCCCCACTGTACAATAACAGGCTTCTTTCCTCTACTGGCCCCATTTCTTCTTTACTCCACTACTTCTGTACACGTCTGGCCTCAAAGTGCTTTCTTTTAACCCCTTTTTGGATCAGCTCCATTCTGTGCAATCAAAGTCCGTACACTGGTGGCTAATAGTAATGTGTAGTTCCCTGGTTAACTGTTCCACCAATTACTGTGCAAACTCTTTAATGTATTGTTGTCACTTCAAAAACAGCCTTTGGATGTGAACGGCATACTCAAAAACCTGTGATTCTAAAATGTCCACCAATGAATAAAAATGAAAACGGTACAAACATAGGTAACAAACTTAATATGGCAGGTTCTTTGTTGTCACAGTCGGACAACAAGCACATCACAAGTGAAGGGTAAATTATGATAAACTTTACATATCAGGATGAATTTCTTTTATAAATAAATCATTTGGCTACTTCAGATGTATTTCAGTATAAATTTAGTGGTTTAACTTTGAAAGTTTCTTCCAGGGTTCAAAGTATGTATGCAGTCACAGTAACAAAGCATTTTAATTTACCCAGCTAAGCTCCCACACCAACGTAAATCAGCTCACACTCTGTAATAACTACATCAGAGTTTTGTCAGGTCTGCAGGGATTCTGCAAAATATCACTATAAAATCTGAATTACAACTGCCATATTTAACAGACACAAAAATAAGACAGATGCTGAGTATCCAAAACACAACAAGCACAGTCTATTATGTTACTTATTTGTTTCCTACACCCTGCATCTTTTTTTTTTTGTTGTTGAAAACAGTCTTAGAATATTTACCTTCTGCACATATTAAGATTGTCTACATAAACTGCCTTACAAGCTATGGTCACATATACCCATAAATCAAAGAGCATATTCATCATCCTTTGCCCTTCAAACACAAATTATGAGTTTCTGCTTTGTGCATCATGGGATGACTCTGCATTATATGATGTACAACCTTTCTAAGGGTGTGGGGTGGGCAGTAATATTCTTAAACTGCTCACCAAGATTACGTTAAATAAAAAGTGAAGGACTGCTTGGAGTTTCATAGCTGTCAGACAGTTTTCTGATAGGTCACAGCATGTGTGTGTTAGGTAGTAGGGGTCTCCAAGGCTCCGCAAAGAAGACGATTCAGAGCTATACAACATCACTACACACCACATAGTCACAAATGATGGTGTTGCTGAGGTTTGGGAACACTGAAAACAGCACTGCTTTAGCAGGGTAATGGGATGCTAAACATTTTTGAGAAAAAAAGGAATCTAATTACACTCTGTTATGAATAAACATGTACTGGTTTATAGGAACCCAGCCTAAAAAAAAGCAGGCTACTGACTGAAAGGCAATAAAGGGAGCAAAACCTCAGATTCAGGTCATTAAATGTGACAGAGGCAAACAAGAGGTGCACAACGGGAATCTAAATCGGCAACCCCCCAGTAAGACACGTCCTCACCTCCCACCTGGTTTCATTTACAACAGGACTTGCTGCTATTATATCAGTAGGAAATGGGCTGAGAGATCCTAACTTACTGAAAATTTCTAAACTTCATGGATACAAGACAGCAATATCAAAGGAGGTGCAGGAACAGCAGTTAAAGTAATTCTAGAAAAAGTGTGGAAGGAAAAAGAAACAGATGGTTACAAAGCCTAGAAGGCTAGACTCCCAAGTGAAAACAGAACTGAAAATTACACACTAGAACTAGGCAGGATGTCATCTATAATCTGACTCTAGGTGAAGTGATAACTGGGACAGGACAAGGATATATGAGCTGGCCAATGACTGCTTTTGCCTCCAAAGTTAACTAGGAAGGGTGTCCACAGTAATACAAGTCAGCATCACTACCAAATGGCACAACATTAAAGAAAAACTCAAACCCAGGGCCACCCTACACACACACACACACACACACACACACACACACACACAGGACCTAGTGAGAGGCTAAGTTCTCATAAGCCAGATTCTTCTATAAAAAATAAAAAAAAATAAAAATCAGTCATGCAGACAGTACCCCCGTATTTAAAGGGATTTGTCCTTACAATAACACCCTAATTTGTATTGAGTCCATATGCTACCAAAGAGTAGGCATAGATGACCCCAATAATGTCAAATAATGAAAATATTTTACATAGATTGCTTAGTGTGATCTGCTATAAACAGGTCCATACCCCCACAGCTGCACAAGCTGAATGCACTGATTCATGGGAGGTTGAAATCACAGATCAGCCAATTTTAATAATAATAATAATAATAATAATAATAATAATAAAGCGGGAGGAGGTTTTTTTTTTTTTTTTTAAATCTCCAACCACAGCGTTGTAAAATTTTATACAGTGTTTTTTTTCTTTCCTGGTACTCCATCTTATAAACCCCACTGATGTATACACAAACAATTCTGTAAGCAAGTTACAGCGCTTTCTCTTCTGGTATACATCATTAAGACTTCCAAGCATTACATTTTTGCACGTATTTCCTTACTATGCAACTGGAACAGACAGTAAAAAAAACAGAGAGTACTAGTTTTGCCGTGCAGAGTTTATAACCATCTTAGTACCTCCCTTTACTGGCATTATGACACTACCAAGAGTCGTACACATCCTGAAAATTCAATTACAAACTTTTCATAGCTTTAGCAAAATCTTCAGTCTCACATCAGGTGGTCAAACCAATCTGAAATATGATACAGGGTGAGAAGCAACACATAGCACACATCACACAGATGGAACCACTTCTAATCCATGATATGCTACAGCTTTCCAGATGGGAGGAGAGGGTTCAGTGCACAGCTACGCCTCAGGGCAACAGCTGTCCCAAATGTTCCTTAATACAACCTAATTTCCAGCTAATTGTAGTGACTGAAAAAGATCTATGGAACTATGAGGGAGACCAAATTAAAGCTACAATACTCTTCAAAAAAGATAATACTAGTTTTAGTTTTTGGCCATCTGTGTCAAATAGATCACAAGCAACACTTTCAAAACACTATATTTGTGAGTCATGTTTTATTAAAAACACATTTTAGATTTCTATATATTAACTTCATGTAACACATTCAATTACTAGTGAATTTCATAGCAATCAACATTTCAGAAATCAGTTTCTCTTTCTTAACAAATGAAATCTCAGCTATCACTTTAACAGAATGTCCTACAAGAAATCAAGGCTACAGATCTGAAAGTAAACTTTATGCTGAAAAGTACAGTTTTGTACCACCATAAATTTAGATGTTCGAGTGTTCACCCTGCTGCAGTCATCACACTTGGGTTATCCTGCCATCAGGTGGTCCCGCAGTCAGCCCGAATTCCAAAGTCTTGGTCCGGCGTCGGTTGCTGTCGCTTCTTCCCTGACGTCAGTGCACCAGAGGTATATAAGAGGCATCCAACGCCATTTTCTTCAGTTTTTCTTGCCCCAAATGTCAGGTGCCCCCAATTGGTAGGCAAAAAAAACCCTTAGGCACAAGCAAATACACCACAGAGGCAATATAGGATAGAGTGGTAGAGATAAATTCAGCTGTTTCAGAGGGGATGGAGGGAGAGTAACCTGGAATGCAGCAGGGTGAACACTCGAACATCTACATTTGTGGTAGGTACAAAACTGTACTATGTTCATCGTGTTACCCTGCTGCAGTCATCACGCTTGGGTTGAATCCCAAAGCTAAGGATGGGAGGTGGAGTCAAACAGGGTTAGAAGAAGGTAGTAGGCCCTGCAAAACTGCAGTGGGGAAAACCAGCTCTAGTCTTAGAGTATAGAAGTAGATGATAGTGTTTGGTGAAGGTGTGCACTGAACTCCAAGTTGCAGCTTTCAGAATATCCTTGGTTGACTCTCCCCTGAGAAAGGCTGCTGATGTAGCTGTAGCCCTGGTGGAGTGGGACCTAATGTTAGCAGGTACTGGTTTCCCATGATGTGAGTAACAGAAACGTATGCAATGCCCTATCCATTTAGAAATGGTCTGTTTTGAGATGGCTTTTCCTTGTGATCCCGTAGCATAGGCTACAAAGAGCTGGTCAGTTTTTCTGAGAGCCTTAGTTTTATCCAAGTAGTAATGTAATTGCCTGTGAATGTCCAAAGAGTGCAGAAGTCTTTCTCCTTTGTTCTGGGGATTTGGGAAGAAGGTGGGCAACTGAATGGCTTGGTTTAGGGCCACAATGGATACCACCTTTGGCATAAAGGAAGGGTTAGTTCATAGAGAGACTCTGTCTTGATGAAAAATGAGGAAGGGCTCCACTGCCATTAGTGCCTGTAGCTCTGAGACTCTTCTAACTGAGGTTATTGCTAGTAGTAGGGCAGTTTGCCATGAAAGAAATTTTAAATCAGCTGAAAAAGCTGGTTCAAAGGGCGGCAGTGTAAGCTTTTCCAGAACAAAAGTTGAGATCCCAAGTAGGTGTTGGAGCTCTCCTTAGCGGTCTTAAGTTCTTCGCCCCTCTGAGTTACTGTCTTAGGAGTGGATGTGAGAATACAGGAGGATCCGTGCTGTACTGAGCTGAAATTGCTGAGGCGTGGATCTTAGTAGATGAAAAGGAAAGTCCTTTGTGTAACATCTCAGTTAAATATTGTAGAATCTGAGGGATGTTTGGATCAAGGGGGTTTAGGCCTTTAGCCTGGTTCCAGGTGCAAAATCTTTTCCATTTGTCTGAACAGGTTTTCCTGATGCTGGGCCTCCTGGCCTCCAGAATGACATCCGTAACAGCTTTGGATAAAGGTGATGGCTGGTTGTTCAAGTAATTTGCCATGCAGCCAGGTTTAAAGTCTTGAGCTGGCTGTGTAGAATCTGATTATCTCGCTGGGTGAGCAGGTGAGGAATTTGTGGCAAAATCCATGGTGGGCCGTGGGCCATGTTCCTTAAAATTGGATACCAATGCTGGCGTGGCCAGTCTGGTGCAACGAGCATCATTTGTGGCCTCTCTAATCTGACTTTCAGCAGTACCTTTGCTAGAAGAGGCAGTGGAGGAAAGGCATACACTGTTAATGTTTTCCAACTGAATGAGAGGGTGTCCACTTTCCAAGCTGATGGATGGCAGGTCCTTGTGCAAAATTTTGGAAGTTGGTGGTTGTGGGGGCTTGCAAAAGTACAGTTTTGTACCTACCATAAATGTAGATGTTCGAGTGCTAATACAGCTGCAGTCATAACAGATGGGTTCTCCTGCCGTCAGGCGGGTCCTCGGTCGGCCGAATTCCAAAGTCTAGGTCCGGCGTCGGTTGTTGTCACTTCTTCCCTGACGTCAGTGCAACAGGGGTATAAAAGAACCAGCCGACGCCATGTTCTTCAGTTTTTCTTGCCCCAGATGTCAGGTGCCCCCAGAAGGAAGGCAATACATAAAATTATGAAGTAATGCAATGCAATATAATCAAAAAACAGTAGTTGCAAGCAAATACACCATAAAAGAATACACCTAGAGGGGAAGGAGGGAGGGAAACCTGGACTGCAGCTGTATTAGCACTCGAACATCTACATTTATGGTAGGTACAAAACTGTACTATGTTCATCGTGCATACAGCTGCAGTAATCACAGATGGGTAGAATCCCAAAGCTAAGAAAGGGGTGGTAGGCACTAGGTGGAACTAGGAGGAGCCAAAATGCCCTGCAAGACTGCAGTGGCAAAGCCTGCTCTAGATTTGGAGTATAATGGTAGGTTGTAGTGTTTGGAGAAGGTATGCACAGAACTCCAAGTGGCTGCTTCCAAGATATCCTTGGTAGGAACTCCTCTGAGGAAGGCTGCAGAGGTGGCTGTGGCCCTGGTGGAGTGAGTTCTAATGCCTATAGGAACAGTTTTGCCATGAAAGGAATAGCAAAAGCGTATGCAGTGGGCTATCCATTTTGAGATTGTCTGCTTGGAAATTGGCTTTCCTGGAGCTCCTACCGCATAGGCCACAAAGAGCTGTTCTGATTTTCTGAAAGGCTTTGTTCTGTCCAAATAATAACGCAGTTGCCTGTGGATGTCCAAGGAATGTAGTAATCTTTCCCCTTTGTTATGAGGATTGGGATAAAAAGTAGGTAAATGTATGGCCTGATTTAAAGCTACCCTGGATACCACTTTAGGCATAAAGAAAGGGTTGGTTCGTAATGAAACTCTGTCCTGATGAAAGATGATAAAAGGCTGGACAGCCATGAGGGCCTGTAATTCTGAAACTCTACGAGCTGAAGTGATAGCCAGAAGGAAAGCTGTTTTCCAGGACAAATATTGCAAATCTGATGAAGCAGCTGGCTCAAAAGGAGGCAAAGTCAGTTTTTCCAGAATGAAATTTAGATCCCAAGCAGGTATTGGTTGTTTCCTTGGAGGTCTTAAATTCTTAGCCCCTCTGAGGAACTAGAGGGTGCGAGAATAAAGGAGGATCAGTGTTGTATTCTGCAGAAATGGGTGAGGCATGGATTTTGATGGAGGAGAACGAAAGTCCACTGCTTAGTAGTTCAGCCAAATATTGTAGTATTTGAGGTAAATTCAGTTTTCCAGGGTTCTGGCCCTTTTTCTCATTCCAGACAAAAAAACGTTTCCATTTTGCGGAGTAAGCCTTTCTAGTTGATGGCCTTCTGGCCTCCAAAATGACATCCTGCACCTCCTTGGAGAGTAGGGCCTGCTGTGATGCTAAGGAATCTTCCATGCGGCTAGATTGAGTGTTTTTAGCTGACTGTGAAGAGTTTTGAAGCTGTGCTGAGTCAGAAGAAGAGGCATTAGAGGCAGGGTCCATGGAGGGGAATGAGTCAGGCTCCTCAGGAGTGGGTACCAGTGTTGCCTTGGCCAGTCCGGAGCAATAAGGATCATCTTTGGTCTGTCTGCTCTGGTCTTCAATAGGACTTTGGGCAGCAGAGGAAGAGGGGGGAAGGCATAAACTGTCATTGATGTCCAGCTGAAAGAGAGAGTGTCCACTCTCCAGGCCTTTGGGTGAAAGGTCCTCTAGCAGAATTTTGTCAATTGATGATTTTTGTGGGAGGCAAAGAGATGTCTGGCCTTCCCCATTCTTGGATTATTTCTGTAAAAACTTTTGGATGCAACATCCATTCGTGTGGATCTGTCATATTCCTGCTTAGGTTGTCTGCCAGCGTGTTTTCCTTGCCTGGCAAGTACTGTGCTTGTAGTTCCATTTGTAAGTCCATGGCCATGTTCCAAAGTGATATGGCCAGTGTGTTCCTCCCTGCTTGTTTATGTACCACATAACTGTGGTGTTGTCCGTTCTTATCAATAGTTGACCTGGTTGTAGAAGGTCCTTGAAAGCTATAATAGCATTTATTACTGCTAGCATTTCTTTTTGATTGATGTGAAGGTGCTTTTCTTTTTGGGACCATTTGCCCTGAATGCACCGGTCTGTCATGTGCGCCCCCCAGGCGTAGTCCGAGGCGTCTGTTGTGATGACTTGATTTGCTTGAGGCTTGCTGAATGGAAGACCTGTGTTTGCTTGACATGCTTGATCCCACCACAGAAATTCCTTTTGCAGACATGGAAGTAGTGGTATTATTGTTTCCAAACTGTGGCTGTGTTGAGACCATATGTTTTTTAGGTACCATTGTAGTTTTCTCATATGCAGCTTTGCACATGGGATTAGCAAGATGCAAGATGCCATGAATCCCAGAGCCTGCAGGATTTTCCTTGCAGTCAGCCTGGTGCAATTTGCCAGTGTTTTGAAGTATTGAATTAGTTGCCCCTGCTTCTCTGGTGTGAGGTAGGCCATCTGGGTGTTTGTGTCCAAATTGGCACCCAGGAAAATTATATTTCGAGAGGGTATTAGCCTTGATTTCTCTTTGTTGACTGTGTATCCCAGAGAGTTTAATAACATTATTACATAAGCCAGATGTTTCAGAAGAATGTGCTTGCTGTCCGCTTGGATCAGGCAGTCGTCCAAATAAGGGTATATTTGTACCCTTGAAGTCTGCAGTAGGCAATTACTGATGTCAGGCATTTCGTGAATACTCTGGGCACAGTAGATAAGCCAAAGGGCAATGCAGAGAATTGATAATGGGTTGAACCTGCAAGAAATCTGAGGTATCTTCTGCAATTTTGTCTGATTGGGACATGCAGGTATGCCTCATTGAGGTCCAATGTTGTCAGCCAAGACTCCTTGCCCAGCATGGGAAGACGTTGCTGTAGAGTGAGCATCTTGAATTTTGTTACAAGTAGGAATGTGTTTAGGATGGAAAGATCCAAAATAGGCCTCCAATCTTTTCCCTTCCTTGGCACCAGAAATAGCCTGGAATAAAAACCTTGACCTTGTTCGTGTGTAGGTACCTCTTGAATAGCTTTCATGTTTATAAGATCTGAAATTTGCTTTTGTGCCTCTGCCCTTTGATTGTGTGGCAGTTTTGGCATGCCTTTCATTTTTGGAAGGGTATGAAAGTGGAATTTGTAGCCTCTGTTTATAATGTCCAGGATCCATTTGTCCTTTGTGACAACATGCCAATTTTTTGAGAATAGTGTCAGCTTTCCTCCTAAGGGGGCTGCCATTTGAGACCTGGTTGGCCTGCAAAGGGGAAAGTCATTGGGTTTGCTTTCTGAAAGATTGTGAGTTGTCCTCACCACCTCTTGGTGTAGGAGCTTGCCACTGTCTGCCTCTGTACGATCCTTGTGGTTGTCCTCTGCCCCTCGGGCGCCTGTATCTGCCTCTTTGGGGTCTGTCCGTGGCAGGAAAGGACCAGTTTTTGGAAGGCCAATTTCTACTAAAACGTGGTGGTTGAACCTGCAGAAATTCTTTCACAGTTTGCATTGATTTAGCTTTTCCTCCATTTTCGTAATACTTCCTCAGCATTTGCCCCAAATAGTACATCCTTTTGAAGAGGGGCGTCTAGTAATTTAGCTTTGACATGAACAGGCAAGCTTTGTTCCTTGAGCCAAGCATGCCTGCGTATGACTGAGCCTGTAACAGCAGCTCTACATGAGGCCTCTAGAGCATCAATACCACATTGTAAGGTATGTTTACCCACTTGTTCTGCACTATGCATCAAATCCTGCAACTCCAAGTCTGGTTGTTCAGGTTGTGACATTTTACTTTTCAATTGAGATAACAGAAACTGTTGGTATTTTAGCATATGAAACTGACAGTTTAAGGCCCTCATGGTTAAGGTAGCTGAGGTATATACCTTTTTTCCCCACCTTTCTAAGGATCTGGAATCTCTCTCAGAAGGCAATGGATTTTGGCAATGGAAGCCTTAACTCCCTTGGGTCCCTGTGAGATGGTTTCTAGGTCAGCAGCATGGCTTTTGTAAAGAAATTGGTGAGAGTCAGGGACCCTGTAGTACCTGTCAGGCTTAACTGGAGCTGGAGGTAGAGAGTCCGGGTTAAGGCAGGCCTCAGAGTAAATATCATCTAGGATGTCCAAGACAGGAGGTATAGCCAGAGGCCTGTGCTGGGGTAACAAAAGAAATTCCCTGAGCCTTTTCTTGGAATCCGAATAATCCTGGCCTTCCCACTGGAAGTGTTCCCTTAAGGTATGCAAAGTTTCCCCAAATGAGAAATCCTCAGGGGGGGATACAGAAGGAATAGACTCCTCTGCATCAGAGTCTTCAAAAGGGGAGTAAGCTTGTTCATGATCAGAGTGTTCTGAAATAATGGATCCCTGATCAGAGGAGGGGGAATCTTCCTCCACTCTGGGCCTTTTGTACGGAGGTGGCCGAGAACCTCTGATTAGAGTAATTAAATCCTCAGCCATTTTAATCATCTGTCTCTTAGGCATGGGGCCTGGAGATGGGCCCTGTGTAACTGGTCTCTTAGGGTGCATGGTTGCTTTAGACTTGGTGAAAGCCTCGATGGAGAAAGAAGAGGAAGGTCTGAAGACACCTTGAGTGGAGGTGGACCTCTCCACATTCTGTGTTTCAACGCCAAGAGTGGCTTTGGTATCTGTAGTCGGTGTGTGGGCCGAGGAGCCTGTGTCCTCAGGTACAGGAGACACCACCAAAGATGTGTCGTCGGTAGTCAGGGGCTGCGTAGGCGCCTCACTGAGAACCAGACCACGTGTAGTCGGCTTTGGCGTGGTGTCGGTAGAGGCCGCGGACCTCGAGTGTCGGTCCTTGTCTTTGCGTTTTTTAGACAAAACCGGCGTCGGAGTGTCCGACGACATGGTATAGTTAAAAGCTTCCCCAAAAAAATGCTGGGCGAACTCCGCCCGACGCTTAATAGTGCGTTTGTTGAATGTAGCACAACAGTGACAGACCGAGACGTCGTGGTCTGGGCCTAAACAAGGTATACAGAGGGAATGGAAATCCTTATGCGGTATTTGCTTCCCACAAGAAATACAATTATTAACTTTGTCTGACATCGGTCTGAGGCAAGAAAAGTTTCCCCAATGTGGTACTTAGCTTTTAAGAAGACTTCGGTTTTCCAAATTTTTCGTAATCTCAGGAGCTGGCCGACCGGCACTTGCGAACTGCTTCTGCTTCAGGCACCGCGTGGCAAGAAAGACTGGAGAACATGGCGTCGGCTTGTTCTTTTATACCCCTGTCGCACTGACGTCAGGGAAGAAGCAACAACAACCGACGCCGGACCTAGACTTTGGAATTCGGCCGACCGAGGACCCGCCTGACGGCAGGAGAACCCATCTGTTATGACTGCAGCTGTATGCACGATGAACATCAGATCTATGTCTGGGCGACCCCATTTTTGAGCTATCATTGAAAATACTTGTGGATCTAGTTTCCATTCGTGTGAATCCATGATGTTTCTGCTTAGGTCATCTGCCAATGTGTTTTTCTTTCCTGGCAGGAATTGTGCTTGTAATTGAACCTGGTAAGACAGTGCAGTGTTCCACAAGGTCATTGCTTGCCTGCATAGAGGGTAGGAATGTGTGCCCCCTTGCTTGTTTATGTACCACATTACTGTGGTATTGTCCATCTTTATTATTAGTTGTCCTGGGTGTAGGAGGTCCTTGAAGGCTGTTAGGGCATTTGTATTGCTAGTATTTCTTTTTGATTGATATGCAGATGCCTCTGATCTGAAGTCCATTTGCCCTGAATGCACTGCCCTAACATGTATGCTCCCCAGGCAAAGTCCGATGCATCTGTTGTCATAGTTTGCCTGGCTGTGGGTAAGGTGAAAGGCTGACCCTTGTTGAGGTGACATGCCTGTGCCCACCACAGAAACTCCTGTTGAAGGCAGGGAATGAGTGGTACCATTGTTTCCAAGCTGTGGCTGTGCTGAGTCCATACACTTTTCAGGTACCATTGTAATTTCCTCATATGCAGTTTTGCAAATGGTATTAGTAGTATGCAAGATGCCATGAATCCCAAGGCCTGCAGAATTTTTCTTGCAGGGAGTTGGGTCTTTGTTGCCATTATTTTGAAATATTGAATCAGCTGTCGTTGTTTGTCTGGCATGACATAAGCCATCTGGGCTGTTGTATTCAAGCTGGCACCCAGGAATATTATGTTTTGTGAGGGCACTAGTTTTGATTTCTTTTCGTTTACTGTGTACCCTAGGCAACTTAGAAGGTGTTTGACAAATGCCAGATGCTTTAAAAGAATGTCCTTGCTTTCTGCTTGAATAAGGCAGTCGTCCAGGTATGGATATATCTGAATTCCTCTGTCTGCAGTATGCAATTACTGGTGCCAGGCATTTTGTGAGGACCCTGGGCGCAGTAGGTAAGCCAAAGGGCAGTGCAGAGAATTGATAATGTGTTGAACCTGCAATGAAGCGGAGGTATCTTCTGCAATTTTGTCTGATAGGGACATGCAGGTATGCCTCCTTGAGGTCCAAAGTGACTAGCCAACCATTCTTGCCCAGCATGGGAAGAAGCTGCTGTAGTGTTAGCATCTTGAATTTTGGTACTTGCAGATAGGTGTTTAGAATTGAGAGATCCAGAATGGGTCTCCATGCTTTGTCCTTTCTTGGGACTAGGAAGAGTCTTGAGTAAAATCCTTGCCCTTGCTCCTGTGTAGGTACCTGTTGAATGGCTCTCATGACCATGAGAGCTGTAATTTGTTTGTGTGCCTCTGCCCATTGATTTGGTGGCAGGTTTGGCATTCCTTTGATCCTTGGTAAGGTATGAAAGTGGAATCTGTATCCTTGAGAGACAATGTTTAGAACCCATTTGTCTTTTGTGATGATGTGCCAGTTGTCTGCAAAAAATGCTAGTTTTCCTCCCAAGGGAGCTTTCAGGAGAGATTTGCTTGGTAGTTTGAGGATAGAGTCATTGTGTTAGTCTTCTGCTAGCTTGGGGCCTGTCTTCTCCTCTTTTCTGGGTAGCAGAACCCCATTGGCGAAGTTTGTAAGGGCCCTGTGACTGACCTCTGCCCCTTGGGCATCTGTATT
Organism: Protopterus annectens; assembly: GCF_019279795.1. Lineage (NCBI taxonomy): Eukaryota > Metazoa > Chordata > Ceratodontiformes > Protopteridae > Protopterus > Protopterus annectens. Next base: position 1,475,772,516 of record NC_056733.1, on the reverse strand, counting down.
TGCCCCTTTGTGATCTGTCTGAAGCGGGAAAGGACCAGTTTTTTGTTGGCCAATTTCTGCTGAAACGAGGGGGTTGTACCTGCAAAAAATCCTTGACCGTTTGCATAGACTTTGCCTTATCCTCCATTTTCTTTAAAACCTCTTCTGCTTTGACACCAAATAATACATCCTGCTGTAAAGGTGCATCCAATAATTTTGCTTTAACATGGTCAGGGAGGGTTTGTTCTTTTAACCAAGTATGTCTACGTATGACAGAGCCAGTAACAGCTGCTCTACAGGAAGCTTCCAATGAATCAAATCCACATTGTAAAGTATGTTTGCCCACCTGTTCAACTGCATGCAACAGATCCTGCATTTCCTTGAATTCAGACTGTTCTGAATGTGTGCTCATTTTTTGTTTTAACTGAGACATTAGGAATTGCTGATATTTCAACATATGAAACTGGCAATTTAATGCTCTCATAGCCAGAGTTGCTGAGGTGTATATTTTCTTTCCCCATCTATCTAGGGCTCTGGAATCCCTTTCAGAGGGCACAGGATTTTTAGCCATAGAAGCTTTTGCTCCCTTAGGACCCTGGGAAATTGTTTCTGGGTCAGCTACAGGGCTTTTATATAGGAATTTGTGAGAGTCAGGTACTCTGTAGTATCTGTCTGGTTTGGCTGGAGCAGGAGGTAGAGAATCTGGATTTAAACTAAACTAGACTCCAAGTAAACATCATCCACAATATCTAAAACAGGAGGGATAGCAAGAGGTCTGTGCTGGGGTAGTAAAAGGAACTCTCGGAACCTTTTCTTAGAATCTGAGTAATCCTGGCCTTCCCAGTGGAAATGTTCCCTCATGGTATGTAAAGTTTCCCCAAAGGAGTAGTCTTCAGGGGGAGATGCTGAGGGAATACAGTCTTCAGCATCAGAGTCTTCATAAGGTGGAAAAGTATAATCCTGTTCCTCAGAGGAATCTGAGAAGAGTTAAACCTGGTCGGAGGATGCATAATCCTCCTCTTGTCTTGGTCTTTTATCAGCAGGGGAATGGGAACCTCTGATAAGGGTAATCAAATCTTCAGCCATCTTAAGCATCTGTTTCTTAGGCATGGGGCCTTGAACTGTAGACTGATGTACAATTTTCTTAAGTTTTAAAGGAGTTTTAAGCTTAGCATAAGATTTAATGGTGAGTGTAGTCTGTCTGAAGACACCTTCTGCAAACGAAGGTGTTTCCACTGCACCGGTGTCTATGTCTGCTCCGGTGTCGGTAGATAGCTGCATCTGCCTAGTAGGCTCCGCTTGGGAATCCGCAGCTGTCTGGGGTTCCAGTTCTGCGGTCGTCAGGGGCTGCGTAGGCTCCTCACTGAAAACCAGAGAACCGGCGGCAGGCCCAGCTGAGGCCTCGGAGTCTGGCTTGTTCCTAGGCTGCCTGTCCTTATCCTTGCGTTTTTTATGTAGGACGGTCGTCGGCTGCTCCGACGGCATGATACAATTAAATTTCCTAACAAAGAAATGCCGTGCAAAGTCAAAACGGTGTTTGATAGTTCGCTTATTAAACCCAGTGCAAAACTGACAACCTGTGACATCGTGGTCTGGGCCTAGGCAAGGAATACAATAGGAATGGAAGTCTTTATGAGGTATTTGCTTCCCACAAGAAATGCAATTGTTAACTTTTTCTGATATCGGACTGAGGCAAGAAAATGTTCCCCAACGGAGTACTTAGCTTTATTGAAGACTTCGGACTGAAATTCAAATCGAAAATCTCAGGTGTCGGCCGACCGGCACTTGCGAACTGCTTCTGCTTCGGGCACCGAGTGGCAAGAAAGACTGAAGAAAATGGCGTCGGATGCCTCTTATATACCCCTGGCGCACTGACGTCAGGGAAGAAGCGACAGCAACGGACGCTGGACCAAGACTTTGGAATTCGGGCCGACTGCAGGACCGCCTGATGGCAGGATAATCCAAGTGTGATGACTGCAGCAGGGTAACACGATGAACATCTGGAATCCAAGCTCCCCAATTACATTTTGGTTCCTAAACAACATTAAAATCAGAACACTCCATGAAAGCTTCAGACATATTTTATTTTGGCGAATACCAGCAATTAAAAGAATGGCGGTCGAAGTAGCTTGACACAATATGCGAATATCGCCACTAACTTGTATTCACACTACAGAAAAGTAGAATACAACTGCCAGTTTGTTCTAAGTAAGTTATGGTTCTTAGCATTAGTTTTCAGCATTTGTTGCTGAAGCACAAAATCAAAAATAAGAAGTCGGTTAAAAAGCCACTAGAAAAGCGGTGCTCCTCAGATGCGAAATATACATCTCATAGTGGGAACAGTCATGTGACATAACTCACTCAGTCACGGAAGCCTAAAATGGAGGGCGTTACGGCCCACTCTGCAGCCTGGTATTGCTTTTCACTTGTAATCACCTACACTTTGTATTAGATCTTAAGCAGCAAAAGCCAGTTGTGCACTCATCACCATCTTTCAAAGGCGAGTCCCTCATCCTGTCCACTGTTTCTTTTCTGCATCTTCTCCGTTGGACTGTCTCCCCACACATGCGTCACATACCTGCAGGGATCAGACAACGGACTGCATGAGATAATACCCAGCAAAGTGTCAGAATCTACTACTGCTTTTGATTCCTTTAAACTGACACCACCAAAGGAATTCTCCTCATCCACTGTCAACTAAACCCGACTATCCGTCAACCCATGTACACAAAGACTGAGGAACCGCCATATTGCTGCAGAGAAAAAAATTTTTTTTTTTTTTTTTTTTTTTTTGCTGCCCAAGGGAAGAGGGGACACAATGGACTGCTACTCTGGTCATTCCTTACTTCCGTGAGTGATGCTACCAGCAATTAGTACTGCCTACCAAGCCTGAAGCATAGAAGGTGGTGTTCTGTCTTAAATGGAGACATCATACCATTCCAGTTTGCCCTCAAGAGCACACATTACTCTCCTACCCAACTCTCCAATGACAGGCAAATGGGTGAAATCTCTTCACGTATCTCTCTTCCCTGCCTGGCTCTTCCAGGTTCAGGGCAGCTAATCAAACCTCGGCTGCCCCTTGTCACAGTCTGGACTCCATTCACTGAGCCAAAGGCATGGGGAAAGTGATAAAGCTGCTGCAACAGACGCATACAAAAGATCAAATGTTATGGAGAGCACCTCACGTAACTTTTTTTCTTTCTTATTTTGAGGGGCATCTTGCACATGACCCAGACTCTGTGACACAGACCGAGGCAGTAAATAATATAAATCATCTTTTCTTTAAAATGTTTTCTTCATTTACAAAAGATCAGTGCAAATGTCTAGAGGATTACTGAAGAGTTGCCAAGACTGCCAATGAAAATATGGTTCCAGAAGACTTGTCCTTAACTACCACAGAAACAGTTTACTTATTTCTGGCACATAAAATAATGCATTTCTTAACCCAATATATCACCCTTCCTTAGATTTGTGCTATCTCTGCTATTTAGAAAGCGTACAAAAAAAAAAAATTTTAGGAAGTGCCTTGGGATTCTTCTCAGTACAATACTCAAGGAGCCTACAGATACTTAAGCAGAGAAGCAGCCTAATATTTTTATTTTCTAGACTGGGATAAGTGTCCAAGACTATGCTAGGGATGGAGAAGTTCTGTTCTTATTGAATGCAATAAGAGTTCCCACTAAAGATAATGTTTGGAATTCTGACAACCTCCTTGGAGAAATTCCTGCAAAACAAAACAAAAAAAAAAAAAGAGAGAGAGAAAGAAAAAAAAAAAGGTTCTCCATGATATTTACTTTAAAATCACATGGGACTACAGATTCAATGGTGACAAGGATGCCAACAACAAAATTATGGTCACATGGAGGAATTTGGAACTGAGGTCCAAGATAAAAAAAAAAATCTCAATGAAATAAACAAAGGCAGTTTCTAGCCAATGGCAATTGCATAATATACAACTTCTACAAGTTTTAAGCAAAAAACTTTAAACCAGTGCCAGCACGAAGAGAGAAACCCAAGAGCAACTTCTTTTGCATAACAGTTACTGATGACTTGTAGATCAGGGAGATGTAATCAAGTAGTTGAAACCTCATTCAGTTAACACCAAACCAAGGGAAATAAAGCCCTTGTATGCATATATTATGAATTACTTTACTATATTGCATTAGTAGTCAAACTCTACATTACAGTAGATAAACGTATTCCACGTGAAGTAGTTTAAATTTAAGAGTGGTAAACAAAAGCGTGGCACATGCCTTGGGTAACCAGTTCACTTTCTGTCGTAAAAGTTAATGGTATCCTACAATTACTTTAACTGTGTTCTGGCAATGACGTGTGTGTGTGTGTGTTGTGTACCAAATTGTTTTGATTTAAGACAATAATAATGTAAATTTCAACAAAATATCTAAAGTATAATGTAGGGTCCAGCCATACCCTCATGCTGCTTTGCTACTAGATGTTTGACAATAGCTATAAGATTACTCAGAGTCAAAACTTGTCAAGATGCCCTCTTCCATAAGCCTCAGAAGAAAATAAAATGCAGGTTTGTTTTTCTTAGGATTCCCACTAGTTTTGACATTTTATACCAGCTTTTCTATAACATTTATATTTACAAGGACTAAATAATTCTGTGAAGATGTGGAATGGAACACAGAAAGATCCCAGAGATATTCTCTGATAATGCAGTGGAAGTCAACAGAAGACCACAGCTAGTTAACAGGGGTGACATTTCCCAAGACAGAGCACAGAGAGATTTCAAAGCTACCTTAATGTCACAGCCAAAACTTTGATGTGCAATAGCATGAAAGCTTACTACAATACCAACACTGAGGTTGATGAACCCGTGGGCTAAGTGAATACCTTCTTCCCCAAAAATAAGCAACCCTAAAATGAACATAGCAAGAGTAACAGAATACAGTGGGTGCAACCCCAGTGAAAGGTGTGTGGGGTGGTACTTCTTGCAGACATACCCTTTTGCTAAAGATCAGTGTTATTTTGACGTTGATTTTTGTTTTCTGGTCAAACAACAAATGTCAAAAACTGGGTGGCCGCTGTGGTGCAGCTGTTAGCGTTGTCGCCTCACAGCAAGAGGTTCTCCAGTCCGATTTTTGGCTGGGGTGCCTTCTGTGCGGAGTCTGCATGTCCTCCCTGTGGTCACATGGGTTTCCTCTAGGTGCTCTGGTTTCCTCCCACATTCCAAAGACATGCAGTAGGTGGTATGGACACTAAATTGCCTGTAGGTGCGAGAGTGTGTGCAAGTGAGTGGTAGGATGAATTACTGCGGCAGGGCTAGCCACCCAGTGGTATAAACCTTGGCTGGAGATGATTCTCACTCTTGAAGTGACAGCCCGAACCCATGTGCAAAAATGGGAAAAAAAAGAGTAGAGGATGGATTTTTTTTTTTCTGGTCAAGGGCATTATGTTTGTACCATTTACGTATTGACATGAATCCTTTACAAGCAGTGCAAGTCTGCAACAGCAGCAAACAGAGAAAATTATCCAGCATTAATTTAATTCTGACAGAGATTAACTCATTAAAAGGGAAATCATCCACCCCCCCACCCCACCCCAAACACTCACACACACTCATACAAACAATTAAGAGTTCAGGGCAAGAGAATCTTGACACATTAATCAGATGTAAGGGTTTTTACTGGCCACAAACAAGGCAACAGGCTACATATTCATTTTTTAGGAATATTACTCACAACCAGACAATATGGAAAAAGTACAGTTTTGTACCTACCATAAATGTAGATGTCCGATAGGTATGCATCTGCAGTCATAACATATGGGTTGTCCTGCCTCAGGCAGCCCTTCGGTTGGCCGGATTCCAAAGTCTGGGTCTGGCCTCGGCTGATGTCGCACTTTCCCCGACGTCAGAGCGTCTGGGGTATAAAAGCATCAGCCAACGCCATTTTCCTCAGTTTTTCTTGCCCCAGATGCCAGGTGCCCTCTAGGAAGGCTAAATTTGGATAAATGCTGAAAAGTTCCAAACATTTGCAAAATTATATACATGTATAAACAAACAAATACACCATAATAGATTCCCCCAGCTAGCTAAAAGAGGGGTAACTACCCTAGGAATACCACAGAGGGGTAGGAGGGAGGGTAATCCTGACTGAAGATGCATACCTATCGGACATCTACATTTATGGTAGGTACAAAACTGTACTATGTCCTTCAAGGATGCATCTGCAGTCATAACATATGGGTAGAATACCATAGCCAATCTGGGGGAGGAGGTACTAAGAAAAGGATGGTGTAAAGATCCCCTGCAGGACTGCAGTAGCAAAACCTGCTCTGGATCTAGAGTATAAAGGTAGATTGTAATGCTTGGCAAATGTATGCACGGAGCTCCAAGTAGCAGCTTCTAAAATGTCCTTGGTAGCCACCCCTCGTAGGAAGGCTGTAGTGGTGGCCGTGGCCCTTGTGGAATGAGGCCTGATGTTTTCAGGAACTGTCTTTCCATGAAAGGAGTAGCAAAATCGAATGCAATTTCCTATCCATTTTGAAATTGCCTGTTTGGAAATTGCTCTTCCTTGCACCCCAGTAGCATATGCTACAAAAAGTTGGTCAGTTTTTCTGCTAGTTTTTGTTCTGTCCAAGTAGTAGCGTAGTTGTCTGTGTATATCCAGGGTGTGAAAAAGTTTTCCCCTCTATTCTGTGGATTAGGGAAGAACGTAGGCAAGTGAATAGCTTGGTTCAAGGATACCCTAGATACCACCTTTGGCATAAAAGTAGGATTGGTTCTTAGTGAAACTCTGTCCTGGTGGAAAACAAGAAATGGCTGCACTGCCATTAATGCTTGTAACTCAGATACTCTTCTTGCTGAAGTGATTGCCAGAAGGAATGCAGTTTTCCAAGACAGAAACTGTAGATCCACCGATGCTGCTGGTTCAAAAGGAGGAAGTGTCAGTTTCTCCAACACAAAGTTGAGATCCCAAGCAGGTAGAGGGGGTCTTCTTGGAGGTTTAATAGTTTTGATCCCTCTCAGAAATTGTCTGAGGAGAGGGTGTGAGAAGATAGGTGGATCGAAATTGTATTCTGCTGAAATTGCTGAAGCATGAATCTTAATGGAAGAATAGGACATGCCATTGTGGAACAATTCTGCTAAGTATTCTAGGATATGTGTTATGTTTGCCACTGTGACATCTGAGCCTTTTGATGTGCTCCAAATGAGAAATCTCTTCCATTTAGCTGAGTATGTCTTCCTTGTGGAAGGCCTGTGAGCCTCCAAGATAATGTCCTTCACCCTCTGAGATAAAACAGTTGGATTGGGATTTAAGGAATTTTCCAGGCAGTTAGCTGCAATGTTTTCAAGTTGGGATGCAGGGTCTTGAAATTGTTCTGCGTCAGAAGAGACCATAGGGGGAGAGGCCATGATTTTGCCTGAGACATGCTTCTCAATAATGGATACCAGTGTTGCCTTGGCCAGTCTGGAGCTATTAGTATCACTCTTGGCTGTTCCTCCCTGATCTTCAGTAGAACCTTGTACATCAATGGGAGAGGTGGGAAGGCATATACTGTTAGGGCTTTCCAGCTGAAAGAGAGAGAGTCCACTCTCCAAGCTTGTGGGTGGTATGTCCTTGAGCAGAATTGTCTTCAGTTGATGGTTGAGTGGGGAGGCGAACAGATCTATCTCCGGCATTCCCCATGTCTTTGCTATGAGTTGGAAGATGTCTGGGTGCAGCATCCATTCGTGTGCATCCATGGTAGTTCTGCTTAAGCTGTCCGCCAGTGTATTTTCTTTCCCTGGCACGAATTGGGACTGCAAGTTGGATATTGAGATTCAGGCATAGTTCCCACAGATTCATAGCCATCCGGCCTAGAGGGTAAGAGTGTGTGCCTCCCTGCTTGGTTATGTACCACATGACCGTGGTGGTGTCTGTCCTTATTAACAGGTGGCCTTGTTGGAGGAAGGGTTTGAAGGCCTCGATTGCATGCCTCACTGCCAGCATTTCCTTTTGGTTTATGTGCATGCTTAGCTGTCCTTGAGGCCATAGACCTTGGATACATTTGCCCTCCATGTGTGCTCCCCATCCTCGGTCTGAGGCGTCCGTGGTGATGGTCTGCCTTGTTTTTGATTTGTTGAAAGGCAACCCTCTGTTGGACTGGCAGGCCTGAGCCCACCACAGGAATTCCTTTTGAAGGCATGGAATGATTGGTATCATGGTTTCTAAACTGTGACTGTGTTGAGACCATACACTCCTTAGGTACCATTGTAATTTCCTCATATGCAGCCTGGCATGCGGTATCAGAATTATGCAGGATGCCATGTAACCCAGGGCCTGCAGGATTTTCCTTGCAGTAAGCTGAGTTTGTCTTGTCAGAATCATGAAGTAATCTGGAAGTTGTTTTTGTTTTTCTTCTGTGAGAAAGGCCATTTGGGTGGTTGTGTCCAGATCTGCACCCAAAAAGTTATCCTTTGGGATGGTACTAGTCTTGACTTTTGGATGTTGACTGTGTATCCCAAGGTCTGTAGCAGGTGTATGGCATAGGCCAAGTCCTTTATCAAATTTCCCTTGTTGTCCGTTTGTATTAGGCAGTCGTCCAGGTATGGGTAAATTTGAATTCCCTGTAGTCTGCAATGTGCAATTACTGATGCCAGGCATTTCGTGAATACTCTGGGCAGTAGATAAGCCAAAGGGCAATGCTGAGAATTGATAATGCTCTGATCCTGCAAGAAATCTGAGGTGTCTTCTGCAACTTGGTCGAATAGGGCTGCAGGTATGCCTCCTTGAGATCTAGAGTCACCAGCCAAGACTCCTTGCCCAACATGGGAAGAAGTTGCTGTAGGGTCAGCATCTTAAATTTTGGCACAATGAGATAAGTGTTCAGTGCGGACAGGTCGAGAATAGGTCTCCATTGATTTTCTTTTCTTGGTACAAGGAATAGTCTGGAGTAAAATCCTTGGCCTTGTTCTGAACATTGTACCTTTTCTATAGCTTTCATCTGAAGCAAATTGTTGATCTGTCTTAAAGCCTCTGCCCTCTGATTTGGTGGAAGGTTTGGCATTCCGCTTCTTTCTGGCAAAGTGTGGAAGTGGAACCTGTATCCTTTGTCTATTATTTGCAGTGTCCATGTACCCTTTGTAATATAATGCCAGTTTTTTGAGAATAAAGCCAGCTTTCCGCCCAAGGGTGCTTCCAGTTGATCCCTGGTAGGCGGAAACAGAGTTAAGTCATTGAGCCTGTCCTGGTGCAGTGGTTGTTGTTGTTGCTGTTGCACTACTCTCTGGTTGGCAGGCTGCCACTGACGGCCTCTGTAGGAGCCCTTCGATTGACCTCTGCCTCTAGGGCGCCTGTTCCTGCCTCTCTGGGCTCTGTCCGAGTCTGGAAAGGACCAATTCTTAGTAGGCCAGTTTCTGCTGAATCTCGGTGGTTGTACTTGCAGGAAATCTTTAACTGTTTGCACAGATTTTGCCTTTTCTTCAACCTTTTTTAAGATCTCCTGAGCAGAGGAGCCAAATAAATTTTGTTTCTCCATTGGAGCATCCAGGAGTTTAGCTTTAACATGGTCTGGCAAAGATTGTTCCTTCAGCCAGGCATGCCTACGAATAACTGCCCCAGTCATAGCTGATCTAAATGAAGCCTCCAGTGCATCATAGCCACATTTTAAGAAATGATTACTAACCTGTTGTGAATTGTGTACCAAATCCTGAAGGGATTTACAGTCTAGGGGTTCAGGAGAAGAAAGTTTCTTATTCAGTTCATCTAACAAATACTCTTGGTACTGTATCATATGAAATTGACAATTTAATGCCCTGACAGAAAGAGTTGCAGAAGTATACACCTTCTTTCCCCATCTCTCTAAAGCTCTAGACTCTCTTTCAGAGGGTAGAGGATTTTTGGCAGTAGTGGCCGCAACCCCTTTAGGGCACTGAGAAATAGTTTCTGGGTCTGCAGAATGGGCTTTATACAGATGGGAATGAGAATCCGGGACCCTGTAGTATCTGTCAGGTTTGGCAGGGGCCGGAGGAAGAGTATCAGGGGCTGTACTGACATCACTGTACACATCATCAATTACATTCAGAACAGGAGGTATAGCTAAGGGCCTATGTTGAGGCAAATGCAAAAAGGTCCTTAATCTTTTTCTAGAATCAGAGAAATCCTGACCTTGCCATTGAAAATGCTCTCTCATGGAGTGTAGAGTCTCACCAAAGGAAAACTCTTCAGGAGGGGAGGCCGAAGGGATAGATTCCTCAGCATCTGAATCCTCATAAGGCGAGTAAGCCCCTTCCTGGTGGTCTGACAACTCAGACCCATCCGTGGAATCATCTGAAGAGTGTGGGTCAGAGGGGTCAGTCCTGGGCCTTTTGTCTGGAGGAGGGTGAGAGGCCCTGTCTGGGTGAGGTTGTGAACCCCTAATTAAGGAAATAAGGTCCTCAGCAAGGCTGAGGATCTGTGAACTAGAGGAAGGCCTCTGGGAGGTAGTTTTGGTAGGCAAAGCTTTAGATAGTTTGGCAGCTTTAGCCCTTGAAAAGGCCTTAATGGACATGGAAGCAGGGGGCCTAGCTGCCCTAACTGCAGGAGTAGAAATGTCCAAAGGTATGGTGTCGGACATTTCCTGAACACTGGTTTCGGTAGGAAGTTCTGTAGCCGACTCAGCCGGGGCCTCCCGGGCCTCGGTGGTCGGATGTATGGTTTCGGAAGAAGGAATCTCAGAGGACTCTGTTTCGGCCGAAACAGAGACACTCGCGGTAGGCCTAGCCGTGGTTTCAGCAGAAACCGTGGGCCGCGAGTGTCGGTCCTTTTCCTTGAGTTTTTTCACCATATGCAAAGTCGGAGTCTCCGACGGCATTTTATAAGCAAAAGCGGCTCCAAAAAATTCCTCTGCAAACTCCGACCGATGTCTAAGAGTTCGTCGGTTGAAGGAAGCACAGGCTAAACAGGCCGATACGTCGTGGTCTGGGCCTAAGCAAAGAAGGCAGTAGGAATGGAAATCCTTATGAGGTATTTGTTTCCCACAAGTTAAACAATTATTTACTTTGTCTGACATCGGCTGAGGCAAGAAAGAGTCCCCAACGGGGTACTTAGCTTTTTTCGAAGTCTTCGGTAGCTGAATTCACTGGATCTGACCGACCGGCACTTGCGAACAGCTTCTGCTTCGGGCACCGTGTGGCAAGAAAGACTGAGGAAAATGGCGTCGGCTGATGCTTTTATACCCCAGACGCTCTGACGTCAGGGAAAGTGCAACATCAGCCGAGGCCAGACCCAGACTTTGGAATTCGGCCGACCGAAGGGCTGCCTGAGGCAGGACAACCCATATGTTATGACTGCAGATGCATCCTTGAAGGACATCACAGCAGGGCAACCGATAAACATGTTGTTAGAAAACAGATGCAACTAGCAGAGACCAGATGGCTAAACGATGGGAAAGACATTCTTCAGAAGTTTAGAGAAAACTGAAAAGCAGCACAATCAACTTTTGCAAAGCAATAAAAATTTTAAGACTGAAAAGGGCAAAATAACTGGCAGAAATGTAATAAACATATATAAGGAATTATGGCTCTGTACTCTAGGAATTATAACCAGATGCCAGTGTTCCGAAGGTGCATGTGGTAGACACTAAGCATATGGGCTAACCAATGGCCATCACCTGGAGTGACCTAAACCCCAGCAACCAATGAAAAAGGCAACACTAAAAGCTTTTGAGATTCTACAAAAGAAGTGTGTCTGTTACCCTTTTACCTATTGTGAAACAAATTATCCAGGACTCGATGGCTAAGTTATTTACACAGCTGATCAATCACCTGCAGGAGGACATTAAATCAATGACGAACTACAACAAATCACATTACAGAAAACATAAAAGACCCAGACCAACTCAATAACCCAAGTAAACAACTACAAGACACTGCAACAAGATATTGTACATGGCATATTTATAAGGTAAGCTGCTTCCAAGCACAAACAATACTTTTAGTACAACCACATGCAAACCAACACCACGAGACAGTCCTGCAGAAGTTCAGCGCACCATCCGACAATGCTTTTGACACAATACCACCCACAGCAACAAAGGCCACTCAGTGTCACTATTGCTGCAGCAAAATGACATTAAACACAGCACTTTATCACACAAGCGTATCATACCACCACACCTCCAAGACGGTTCCTTTACTATTCACAGAGCAATGGATGGATATGTGGACATGCAGTACTAAAGTTGATCTTACCACCTTTGCCCAGAAAAAGGCCTTGAAAGCACTAAATAAACATCACATTTTAAAACACATGAAACTCCTTCCACATTAGAAAGTTGCTCAGCCCTCTCCCCAAACATGGGTACATTCATCTATTGTCAATGGCCTTCCTTGAAACAGATAATGGAAAACAATGACGGCAGATAATACTGACTTTACATTTATGAACACAAGACCACACAGTTATGCTATTTGGCTTTGCAATAATTTACTCCAACCTGAATTAGTCACCACACAAATTATGCTATTTAACCTACACATTCAGATGCAAAACAGCTTAATTCTCTCTTTCCTTTTTTTGTTCTACACAAATTAATAAAACTTCAAAACACATCACCTTACTAAAAGGTATGAAATAGATATGCCAGTCAGTCTACCTACATTTAGAACATTGTACTTCCATCAAATAAAACAATGTGCATTACAAAGCATTGTTATAATCAAAGGAAGGCGAGTGGTTAAATGAAGAGTACTACAGAACCAGACAGCAATGACGGATTCCAAAATAATAACCCTTTCTATTGCATTCATCTTCTACTGTGAATTATTTCAAGTGGCATCTTTGTAATACTTAATCTTAAGCTCTGAAAAGCACACAAAATGTTCTATTCACCAAGACACAGCATTTATTGGCGCATTTTAAGCAGCAGAGACATACTCATATGTAAATAACTCAAATTAAACTAATGCCACTGCAATTTAACATTACGGTGGAACATTAAAATGGTATAATGGAAGGGCAAGCTGTGTTAAAAAGCATTACAGCAGTACCCAACAGAACAAATAAATGTTTCAGCAGCAGGCTGGTCAAACAGGGCATGGACTTAGGCAGAAATACAGTTTTTTTCTACAGTCTCCCATGGGATCATATCCATACCTTTAGTATCTAGATAGTCCTCATACCTCTCCTCAACTGTCCAGATAGTCACAGAATGTCCAGATTTTTGTCTCATATTTTTGGTCTGTCCCTCAAAATTTGTGGTTTTCTGGTAAATCATTGATGATTTAAAGTCAATAAGTAATGACAGAATTTTGAGTGTCAGACTTCATATCCTTGAGAAAATGCATACTAACACAAGACCTTTTATTCTATCAACTTTCTAAGTTTATAAGAGCAATATTTAAAATCAGTCAGTATTTTTAGGCCTTTGTCTCGTCATTATTTTTGAGTTTGTCGCAATTTCTTCTGTTGAGAAATTGACAGGTATGGTAGTCCTTCACAATAAAGGTAACATTCCTCCTCCTGAATATCTCTACATCCTTACCAGAAAATACAGTTGTGTACACTTACCATAAAAGTAGATGTTTGAGTATTCACCGTTTCAGTCATCACATTTGGGTTATCTGCTTGCAGTAGCACTCAGTTGGCCTGATTATCAAAGTCTTGAGTCCTGCATCGGTTGCTGTCTCATCTTCCATGATATCAGGCAGTCAGAGGTATACAGCATGCAGCCCACGCCATTACATCAGTTTTTCTTTCCCCAGATG